>NW_007730319.1:141938-145709 GCF_000696425.1 Galeopterus variegatus | reverse complement strand
ATGAGGATTAAGTTCAACTACATTTTATACCTGATGGTACTGATTCAAGTGGTACCCGGTACTTTTATTCACTCTTGTACAATGTGAGCAAATTTTGAAAAATGATCTTTTCACAAATCACTCAGCTACGTCATGACATAGTTTTGCTCCATCATATTAAAAGCGCAAAACAAATAGATCTTCCTATACATTTTTTAAAATAACAACCAGTCTATGGGAGAAGGAAGCAAATAACTGTTGTGTCTCTGTTTAAGGGGAGTGAATAGAATAATTCAGTATATGTAAAGAGATTTTAGTTTTTGAAATGTTAGTACATAAGTTTTTAAATTATTAAAAAATTGAGTTATCACAAAAATATGATAACAAAACTATAGCTAGCAGAATTGCTGTTAACTTATGTAGTTTGTAGTTATGTATATAGATTATATATACTATAGTTTATATATAAACCAAAATATTTTGTGATATCACTTGCAATGTTTGAATAAAGAAAATTCTAAAACGTAACTTCAAGTTTATGGAAAACCAAAAACACAAATTGCAGACATCAGATGATTTCTGTGCAAATGTGACATCTATCCAATTGTTGTACCCAACCTAAAACACAGAAAATTCTCTAAAAGTTCCTGGAATACAGTTAAGATACAAATAAACATTAAAATTTTGAAATACTGATGAGAACAACATACAACCTACAGTGTAGAGCTTGTTATTGTGAACAAGTTACAAACCATAAATATTTGCTGAGTAAAGGAATAAACAGTTTTTTCCTTATGTGACTTCTCTAAATTTACCACACAAATCTTCAAAAGTCAATTTTACACATATACAGGTCAATTTTAGTTAACGAGGTAGCAAGATAAGGAAGACACCTTAATAGCTCAATTATTACACTTGCTTGCATTTGATATGTAGAAATCAATGACAGTAATTACTAAAAGACAGTAATCTCATCTTTATTAACATTATTATAGATGGCAGCACCGAACGTATGAGAAGTTAATCATGTTACATAAGTCACTAAATTTAATACTGGAAATTCTTACATCTCATAAGAATAGCCTGTTTGCAATTCTGGACATTCCAGATTAAATGTGTTAACTGACCAGTAAATAGTAAAATGTCTATCATTTGAGTGTTATTTTCCAGGCACTATAGCAGCATTTTGCATGTTATTACTTAACTTAATCCTCATAACCACAGGAAACAGGCAATATCATTTCACCAATTTAGACAAGAAAATGAAAATTAGAGGTTTAGAAACTTGCCTAAGTTTCTAAATATAATTAATATAATTAATTGCTAAGTAGAATCACTGGTCTTATTCAGAGCTTATGTCCTTAACGCTATGTTATAGTTCATCACAAATGTAGCTTAAAAAAAAAAAAAGGAGAGAGAGATAATTTCAGGAGTTTAACATCACTCAACTAAATACAAACTCTATTCAATTTAAAGGGAAACAATATTTATTTTTAAAACCAAAATTATTCCCTTGAGAGACTAGTATTCAGTAATCTCATTTCAATTGTGCTTTCATTAAATTCAAATGTGTTAAACCTTGAATGTGTAAAAGGCGGTATCTCCATGAAACAATAGAAGAATTAACTCAGAATGAAAATAAGCACCTAAAATCTTTCCTGGTATACAAAAATACATGTACCATACAGGTAAAGGCAGGGAAAATCTGAGGATCTGCAAGGACATTTATTCCATATAAAGTAAAAACAAACAAACAAACAAACNATTTTTTTGTATATGTATGTCCAAATATTTTACTTGGCAACTATCTTAGGGAATGAGTTGTTTTTTTTTTCTTTTTTCCTTTTGACCTCCTGTTTTCCAAAGTTTTCTAAACTGAACATTTATTAACTTGTATTTCTGATGTATGTAAACTAAATTATAACAGAAAAAAAAATCTACGAGGGCCTGCTTAGAGAGAAGCGAGAGAAGTATATCAAGAATTTTGAGCTAACAAGAATCTGCCAAAATAAACCTAAGTTCTCGTGCCAACTCTCTCTTCCCAACCGTGATACGTGGGCAAGTCAATTTTGCCTCTTTAAACAGTGTGTACAGTGATTTTCTGGAGTTGTTTTTACTTTATTGCTGCAGTGGCTGATGCTGTTGTTATTGCAACTACTCACTACTGAACACAACGTGCATTGACACAATGCTTATATATTATTTGACTTGATGTAGATGTTATTTCCATTTTACATAATGGGCTTTGCTTAAAGATATTAAGTAACTTGCCTAAAAGCCATAGGCAATATAGCACAGGGGCTACAGTCCAACTTAGTGAAATACCTAAGTCCATGTTCTTAACTACTATGTTATACATCTCTTTCAAATCTAAAAATGTAGTAGGCAACAATACAATGAATTATGAATCTTAGGAGTTTTCAGTAGTTTTTAGGTACACAACAAGTTATTTCTTCTAAATATTAATGTACTCTCATGTAATCTTCTGTCATTTGACTTACAGTCAAACTGCTATTCCAGAAAAACATTTTTCCCCCAGACTGCAGTTTCCTTCACGTATAGCTCATGTGAGTTGTTCTGTGCCCTAATCCCTCCCTACCTTGGGGGTTACATTCTGAAAAATACCTTAGCTGGCACAGCTGGATCTCACATAACATAAGGAGTTGAGGAAATTTTTAAATAGCATCACGTAAAAGTTCAGAGGGCATTGGCCTGCAAAAAGAATGAATTCTTTGGCATTAAAAACTTGTTTTGTAGGACAACAAACTATTTCCTGAAGCAACATCAATTGTTTCAAGAAATCTTGTTCCAGTGTTATAGGATGGTGAATTAGATTCTCCTACAATTTTTGTGTTATGCAAAGTATACTGTATTTTTAAGTCCTCTTTTATTGGTATGAAAAATAATATCCTTTAACATTTTATTTTGGAATGGGTAATATATTCAAATAGTTCAAAATTTAAAAGATATGTAAGAGTAGAGTGAAAAATGTCCCTGGAATTCCTGGCCACAAACACCACTACCATCCCTAGACCTAATGAATATTATCACTTTCTTGAGTATTCTCCCAGAAATATTTTTGCATATAGAAACAATTACATGCACATATTTCTTCCCCATTTTTACACAAATAGTCTACTTATTGTTTTTTTTTAACTGAACATAACTTGGAGATTGTCTCATACTTCGACATACATCAAGAGCTTCATGCTTTTTTAAGGTTACATAGTATTGCATTCTATGAACGTATTCTAATTTTATTGAACTAGTCTTGTATAGGTATCTGGGTTGGTCCCAACTTTTCCTATTACACACAATGGATCAATGGATAAACCTTGTGCACACATCACTTCATACAGTGAAAATGATCTATATGTGAAGTTGCTAGAAGATACAACTTTTAGGAATTCCCCTTCAGAGAGCTGGTAGATACACCTTGTGCACACATCATTTCATAAGTGAAAATGATCTATATGTGAAGGTGCTACAAGGTACAACTTTTAGGAATTCCCCTGTACAGAGCAGGTAGAAATTTATACTCTCAGCGTGAAGGAAAGGCCTCCTTCCCACAGAATGTCGTCACACTTTCTGATGCTGGGCGGTCTGACAGGTGAAAACAGAACCTCCGTGTAGTTTTAAGGGGTATTTCCCATTTTACAGGTGAGGTTAAGTTTTCATGATTAAGAGCTATTATATTTCCTTTTATGAAAACAAGTCTGTTCATATCCTTTGTACATTTTCCCACTGTATTACTGTTCTTTTCCCTTGATTTGCAGGAAAATTTGTTCTTTT
>NW_007730319.1:113617-141277 GCF_000696425.1 Galeopterus variegatus | reverse complement strand
CTCATAACCACAGGAAACAGGCAATATCATTTCACCAATTTTAGATGAGAAAACTAAAATTAGAGGTTTAGAAACTTGCCTAAGTCACATAATTACTTGCTAAGTAGAATCACTGGTCTTATTCAGAGCTTATGCCCTTAACACTATGTTATAGTTCATCACAAATGTTTTTTTTTTTTTAAAAAAAAAAAAAGGAGAGAGAGAGAGAGATAATTTCAGGAATTTAATTAACATCATCAACTAAATAAAAACTCTATTCAACTGAGAGCGAAACAATATTTGTTTTTTAAAACCAAAATTATTCCCTTGAGAGACTAGTATTCAGTTATCTCATTTCAATTGTGCTTTCATTAAATTCAAATGTGTTAAACCTTGAATGTGTAAAAGGCGGTATCTCCATTAAGCTATTGAAGAATTAACTCGGAATGAAAACAAGCACCTAAAATCTTTCCTGGTATACAAAAATACATGTACCATATAGGTAAAGGCAGGGAAAATCTGAGGATCATAAGGACATTTATTCCATATAAAGTAAAAACAAACAAACAAAAAAACTTCTTTAGGATATAATTACAATAAATCTATTTTCCAAAATATAATTTATGATGTTGGAGACTGCTACAGAGGTTAAATTTTAAAAAACTCAATTGAACATTATAAAAACTAATGAAGCCATAACCATCTTAGGTCCCATGTTAGATTCCTTATAAAAGAGAACATATGGAAGCACATATAAATATTTGTTCGTGTAATATATTAGCCTTATAAATACTGCTTCAATTTATCCAAAAGTGCAACCAGTACAAATCTTTTCTTACTTTCCGTCTTTCAGGTCCATCGAATGCAATAGTCCTGGCTTCTTCCACAGTCTCACAGACAAGGCCATTTCCACACACAAATTCAATCACTTTCTTGAGCTGTGGAAACTGAGTCTTTATGACATCAATCGCCATTTTACAGAATTTAATCTCCCTTAATTTTTCATTGATTGGCTTGACCTAAATGGTTTAAAAAATACTTCATGTATTAGATACACTAAAATATAAACCGAATGCTCGTTACGTTCTTTCTCACCAAACACATACAGGCGTGACAGGAAATGATGAATAGTGTGCACTTACACATAATAAAAGTTTGACATGAACATGATGAACTATATCCCACCATTGGCTCATGTAACATTAAAAATAAACTTCATCAAAAGCCAGAGGATTTAATTTCCAGATTCAGCCCTGTCACTAATTATGTGGGAGAAAACAATGCATGAGAAGTGCTCCATGCTCTCAAGACCATGAAATGTAGTGGAAAATAATATCCTTTTACATACGTGTAAAAAGAGTGGTACAATACTATGGAACTTAAAAACCACTTTAGGAATAAATGATCAGGAAAGGCTTCAGACCTTGTTAGTCATGACTCTTAGGTTGGATATACAAACAGATCAAAAAAGTGTCTGCAATGTATTAATGAAAACCTGCAAGTAAGATCTCACTTCTGGGTAACAAAGCAAAACAAAGCAAAAATGCTACATACAACCAAAATGTGTATATGTGTGCCCATGTTATATATATACACACGTACAGATGAGTATATACACACGCGAATATATATTTATATAAATTGAAGTGTATGTGAGCAATCAAAAGTAGTTACTATTAAGGAACTGGACACTGAAAAGGGATGAGTATTCCCTCTATATTTGATATAATTCTTTTAAGAGACGTTTCTAAAAATGAGTTTGCCTTGAAAAACTTCTCAAGTGGGGAATAAGTAGAAGAGGATTTTAACAGGAAGATGAATCAGGGCTAAGAAGTTTTAGGAGGCAGAAGGTATAAGCAAAAGTGTATTAGTAAAATGGGCAGCTGGCATTTGCTGAGTCCCTCCTCTGTGCAGGCACTGTGCCAGGTGGTTTACCTGTAAAGATTCCTTGCAATAATCCAATAAGGTAAGAATCAATTCTTCTACTTCATAGATGAAGAAACTGAAGCCCAGAAAAGTTATGAAGAACTCAGTGAGAGCAAATTAGAAGTAGGGCTGAGATTCAAACTCAGGGCACTCCAACTCTAAGGCATGTGCTGTTAACCACTATGCACACTGCCTGCAGTTCAGGGTCTTGACTGCCAGATCAAATAAAACATTATCTTTGGTAGGCAATAAAAAATCACAAAGGATATCAATTATGATATGATAGAGTTCCTGCTGTAGGAATTTAGATTCTGGATATGGGAACATATCAAATAACTCAAGGCTCAAAATTTAGCCTGCCCCACCAAGAGTTGACACACTGGACCAAATATTCACAATAGAGACTGAGTTGACATTTCGCCCACACATCTTATCAATCTCCTATCTAGATGTTCCCTAACTTATGATGGTTCAAGTTATGATTTTTTGAATTTAGGATGGTGTAAAAATGATATACATTCAGTAGAAACCGTACTTCAAATTTTGAATTTCAATCCTTCCCTGGCCTAGTGGTATGTGGTGTGGTACTCTCTTGTGATGCTGGCAATGGCAGCAAACCACAGCTCTCAGCCAGCCACGTGATCAAGAGTAAACAGCAGATACCCTGCAGCGCACTATGTTGCTAAGCTATGAGGTTCGGTAGGTTAGGTGTATTAAATGCATTTTCAACGGATGATATTCTCAACTTACGATGGGTTTACCGTGACATAAAGCAATGGTCAAGTTGAGGAGCATTTGTATTTTGCTACAGAACAAAATATATTGCTGGCTAGTATGCCGAGGGGTGTACTGCTAGAGCAATGACATCAGAGTCACCAAGACAGAATTATGCAAAACTAGATTAGGAAAAAAAAATATGATATCAAGAAAGATAGCAGCTACTTGATATTATTCTTTTCCTGCCACTACATTAACACCAGCCATGCAAATGACAGGCTAATCGGCAACGATTTTTTTCAGTCACTACCATAGTTTTAGGCAATAAAGACATACTATAACAGACAAGTTGTTATCACTACTAAATACCAAACATTACAAATTTCTTACCTCCAGGTAATCTAGAGCAAGGAATGTCTCAGGTTCAGCTCTTTCCTCCTTCAGAATTCGAATACAATCTTTTGCTACTTTTTCAGAGTCTACAACAATGGCAAACATGTACTGGTCAAGAAGCTTAGTAACAGCCAGCTGGTATTTCTTATGAATAGGATGACACAGGTCGACCAGTCTTCCAAACTTAGCAGGTTTCAAGAAGGGAAAGAAAAACAAATATATTAGTGAGGAACGTATAATTCACTGTTTTCTCATGTAACAAAGCAACATAGATAAAACATAATTTATAAAATTATGTCATAATTTAATAGTCTCATTCACATGGACCTAAGTTTTATTATGAAATGTCCATTTAGGCATGTCGCTTCATTTAATTAATAGTCTCATTCACATGGACCTAAGTTTTATTATGAAATGTCCACTTAGGCATGTCACTTCATTTAAGAAAAGAGTAATGCAGAGGGACTAACCTTATCAAAGTACTAAAATATTTTCTAAAACTGTAGCAATTAAATAATATTCATTCATTCCCTATTTATTAAACGAGAATCTTTGAGGCATCTACTACGTGCAGGACTGAGCTAGACACTGGGTAAACATTACTTAATAAAACAGATACTCTGATCTCACACAGTTTTCAGTCTAGTAAGGAAGAAAGACAATCAACCACATGCATGTAACAAAACAGAGCTAGTCACTGTGACCAAAAAAAAGAGTGCTCTGAGAGTATATAAAAGAGACCAGGTTGGCCTAAAAAGTCAGGGAAGGCTTCCCATGAAGAAGTGCTATCTGAGCTAAGATCTGATGAATGGTCAAGAATTAGACAAGTTCAAAAACTTTACTAGAATATGTCTGAATGTCAAACATCCTGTATCGATAGTCTCTAGAATATCTGAAGATTTAATTGTATATCTTTGGACACTCTTCCATTTATTAGGTTCTACTTCAAGAACACAATTTCCTTATGATAGCTCATCATAGTGTTTCATATTTATTATCTTTGCTTTAAACATTTAAATCTCTTTGCTTTTTTTTTTTTTTTTTTTTCGATTTACCTGTGATTATCTCAAGCTTTTCTTCTGGGTCAAGAATATAATTTTCAACTGTGTAGCTCACTCCTTGCTACTTCTAATTTATTTATTAGTATTCCTTGCTACTTTGTATTAACTTATTTATTCTTATTTTATTTATTAGTCTATTTTATTTATTAAGTAAATGTTAACTAATTATTGTTCAGTAATAATGTTTGTTCTTAATTTGTTTTCTTAGCTCCATGTTTTCCTTTTCATTTTGTTTATCCTCATATTTGAACCTAGTTTTATGAATTCAAGCTCTTATTAAATTCTGCAAAGCAGAAAATGCTTATGGGGGATTATGTTCTGTAACTTTCTAGGCTGGACTTTTAGGCCTCCAAATATTTTTAAATATTTTCTTTCTCTTTATTTTTATGTATACTTATAGCTGTGGCTGCCATAGTGATTCTTTACATCTTGCTTAGGTTTAATGTGGGCATCTCTGTTTATTTTCATTTACTCTAATAATCGTTTCATTTTCTTTTTGTAAAAAAAAAAGGTACAATACCACATTTAAGAGTCAGAAAGTCAAAAAGGATACTGTAAAGGAGATGAAGATGGGTGGCCAGAGAGGTACAAGGAAAACCATGACAGTGTGGTACCATGGAGGCCAGTGGCAGGTGTTTCAAAATATGTCAAGTGGTTAACAGTGTCAAATACAGAAAACAGGCCATCATAACATGACTGCACAGTGTACAATGGTGCAAGTGACAAGCAAGTCAGATACCCACCCCCTGATCCCAAAGGAAATAATGCCATGAGGGTGACACTCCAAGTGACAGGTGATATTGTATTTTCTTGATGACATACATAAGCAATACTAGATGCATACATAGAGAATAAAAATATGCCAATGATGTCACTGAAAAAGTATTTTTTTTTAAATTAATACCGTGAAGCACATGAGGTATGAGTCTACGCATCTGGGGGCTCAGACTACTTCATGGCACCCGTTTCCTTTGGGGATACTGACAATAACTCAGACTTTTTGGGTACTGTGTTCATGTCAATGCTTCTCCCCACTAATTACCTGTTGACACTACCCAAAGTAATTTACATTTTACCCCAATTATTTACTGTTATCCTTTAAATATAAATTGCCAAGCACAAAACATAAAGATTTCTGAATTGTTTTGCTTCCTAATAATGGTATATTTATAGATCCAAATAAGAATATACTGTTTTCACCACACAGGAATGCTTAGCCTTGTTTTAATTGTTCATTATAATTACCACAGAATCTGGGTAAAGTCTTTTAAGGTGATCCAGAATCTCTGCTCTCTTCTGCTGACATCTTCTCTCATGGTTATCAATTCCAGCATTCTGCAATTCACTTCCAATAAGATCCAATTCTTCATTAACCTCTGACATTCTTGATTTTGCTTTGTCAATTTCATCCACTTGGGTTTCCTCTTGCTCTTTCTCCTCTTTCAAGCAATCCCTTCGTAATAACAACAACAAATTATATAGCAAAAAATAATAACAACAACAAATTATATAGCAAAAAACAAAACCAAAATTTAGGAATTACCAGATACAACGTACTCTTATCTGGCATTGCAAGGGAATGGAGTAGTGCTCTATTAATATCGAAAAGATAAAAAATATATAATACAATAAACCGAATACCAAATAAGGGCAAAAACAATTTTGATCGTTTGTTGTTGATTCAAAACATATGTATTTCTGTGCACTGAAATAGTAACGATAGATTACTATAACCAGAACAATCTTCATGAGCTTAATAAAGAAATGACAATTAAAAAGAAACTCTTAGTTGCAGAATACTTAGGTTGTATGAGGGTTCTTCAAAAAGTTCATGGAAAGATTCATATTATCGTTTAATTCTATTTTTCCATGAACTTTCTGAAGTAACCTAGCATTAGCTTTCATGATAAAACTCACACTTTCATTAAAAATATCAGTACCAAAGAGAGGTAAAATTTCAGTACTGTTACACATTTGTATTTCCAAAATTTAAATATTTCATTTTTTATGTAGTCAAGGATAATCTTTAACAATCTACAATGAAATGAAAAGCAACGGAGGAAACAAAGAAAAGAGTCGAGGAGTGAGAATTTTGTATCAGTGGGAGCATTCATTTGATAGACAGAAATAACCAGACACTTGAGATGTAAGAAAGCTGAGTGTTTTTTTTCCTCTACCTACATGCATGTCTTTGTATCCTCCTCCACCTTCTCTATTCGTTTTTTATGATCTTCTATTTGTTCTTTTATTTGTTTTAGATTTTCCTGAAATAGGAAAGGAAAACTAAAATCAATGACAGGAATTCCACCCCAGTTAAATTATATGCCTAACACTTACTATAACATTGTAAGCTGTTATAAATCTGAAATACATCAAATATAAATATATGAAAATATTTGTGAGAGCATATTTTAAGTTTAAAAAGGCAGTCTGGTATAGAGCTTTGAAGTTGCACACATCAGGGTTCAAATCGTGACTCCACCATTTGCTGGATATTTGATCTCCAGCTAATTCACTCTCGTAGCTTCAAAGTCCAAGAGGATTATTTTCAAATATCTACACAGTTCTTATCTGTCCCTCAAACTAATTCATTCAATAAATATTTATTCACTGGCTACTATGGGGTAGGAACTAGAGATACGATAATGAACAGGATAGAGTCCTTGCCTTCAAGGAGTAAAGTCTGGTGGGAAAGAGACAAGTAATGACAGTAGTGCGGTTTAATATTAAAACACTTATAGGACAACTAATAGACTTATGGGGAAAGGACTTCACAGAAGTCTTGCTCTATTCATTTTATCATTAAATCCAGTAAAGTAGTAATCTCCGATTTGTTTCATGTCTTTAAGCCTTCCCATATCTAATTCATCCTGTGTACTATAGCAAGACTGATCTGTCTTACTCCATTACTAAATGATCTAAAACCAGGAGTGTATGAAAGTAAAACCACAATTATTTTCAGTGTACCACCGGGAAAGAGAATAGCACACTTTTCAACTGGAAGAAGACAAGCGTATTCCAAGATAATTATCCTGTTTTACTCACTTATCACACAAATTTACTGAACAAACCTCCACTACGCAAGGTGCCACAGTTATAAAAATGAGCAAGACGGCTCTTTTGCTGTAGGAACTCACACGTGTTGAAAGTAGAGTTCCCATACTGACGTTCTATTATCTCACGTAAGAATTCCATCCAGAGAGGGAAGAGCAAGAGTCGTCAATGAGGAGAGCACCAAGCTCAGCCAGCTGGGAACAGGTGCTTCTGCGCCTTTACTCTGGCCACTCCCAGAGCCTGTGTCATTAGTTTAACATGCCAGGTGGGTCTCTTAGGTGATGACCTTAGGGCCGGGGACAAATTTAGGACTTGGCGTAGTTCCGTGGAAGAGTAGGATTTAGTGGAGAAAAATCTAAAAGACCAGGGTCAACAAGAGAAGAGAAGGCGTGGGTCCCATTTGCTCTCACAGGAGGTGTGTCAGGACCTGGGTGCTCTGCTGGACACATAATGTGGGGTAATCCGACTACCCTGGTACTAGGCATTCTGGATTTGAGATGCTGGCTGATTACGCTAGTTGTCTGAGAAAACCAACTATTGCTCAGCGCCAGAGATCTTGAAACCTGTGGAAAGTGACAGAGCCACCTATCTGTGAAGGGAGTCATCGGTCCTGTGGAAACTCAGTTTGGGTACAGATCTTCCCCATCTCTCTCCACCTGGACATGTTATTTCTTTTTTATATTCAAAAGGCAACAGCAGTTCAACCGACACTCATTGACATGTACTCAGTGCAAGGTTTACAACGGACATCATTATGAATCCTGCCTTGAAGAAGCTTCCAGTCTAGCAGAGCTGTACCAGTTAATTGTAAATTCTGTGCAATCTTATAAAAGCCCTTAGACAGTTACAGATTAAGAAGAATGGGTACTTATACAAGGATGAAATTATTTTTGGCTCTTCTTTGGAGTGGAGTGGGGAGAAAATGAGAGCAAGGGAAGGCTTTGTGCTATAGATAACTATAGAACTTACAAGGTGATACAAATGATACAATTATACAAATGTTTTAAAAATATTTCCTCCTACGTGACTATATTTGTTTTTCTTCTGCCACAAAATGCCACCTCTTCTACTCACAGGACTATCATATACTGCACCTTCCATATTTGTAGTTCCATCTGCCAAATCACAAAGACTAAATGAGACAGTGTACTATAAGGTGAAGGAGATGGACTCTGAAGACAAAGCATTTGGAAGTAAATCCCAATTCCTCCACTTATTACCTTAGTCAAGTTTGCTTAATCATCTTGTGTTTTGATCCCCTCAGCTGTAAAATACAGTAATCCAACAAATATTTATTGACTATCAGGTGTGGAAAATGAACTATTCTAGTTGCTTGGGATGGATCAATGAATAAAACAGACAAACATCTCTGCTGTCATAGAATGTACACTGTAGTGGGGGAAGGCAGACAAATATATTTGAACCATAAAACATCTCCTAAATAATACTAAGAAGCATAACAGTTAATCCAGAAATTATTTAATTGTTTATGTTTGATGTAAATCCATTTACGTTTTGAAATGTTACTACCAAAAGGGAATAAAATGTCACTGAGGATAATTCCAAATCATCACTGCACAAACTGAGGTACCTGAACTTCACCATGCCTCCTCTTTTCAAACGCCAGTCTTTCTTCCTCCGCCTTCTGTTCCCACTGCAGTTTTTCCAGTTGTTGGATCGTTACAGCTGCTTTCGTTCTTACTTCTTCCTTAAGTTCGTCATAACGATTCAGCTGTGTAAACAGCATTGAAACATTGCTAACTCACTTATAGAAACATGACAGGAAATTCTTTTATTATACTAGCAGATAATTAATCTTATCAAAAGCTAATTTTATATACATTGGATCATAATTGGCCATCTTACTCAGGTAATCTAATGTGAACATCATAGAAAACCCTCTTTATTTAAAACTGCTTCTATAGGGCCGGCCCGGTGGTGCACTGGAGAGTGCGCCGCTTGGGAGTGCGGTAGCACTCCCGCCGAGGGTTTGGATCCCATGTGGAGACCAGTTCCCGCTCACTGGCTGACCGCGGTGCGGGCGTGACACCAAGGGTTGCGATCCCGTTGCCGGTCAGTAAAAAAGACAAAAAGAGAAAAAAAAAAAAAAAAACTGCTTCTGTAGAGCAACAAGGTATTCAAAAGAAACCCTATAATAATGTTTCTGTCAGAAAATCTTAAGAGAAAGGGGAATCCTGAGAAAATGATATATCTTTTTCCTATTTATACAGTCACTATGATTTTGGTATATATAGTATGATGTAGGATAATCATAAAATTACTGAATGAGATAAATGATAAAAATTTAGCTGAGTAAATACTTCGAACTCTCAATTATGATATTTGGATATTTACTATTGATTTATTATAATTAAATACCATATACTAAGTGGGATATTAATATATCACTGAACATTTTAAATCACCTTAAGTAATCAATTTCCCTCCTGTCAGTTAAATGATGTCTCTTCAAAGAGATATATATCGGACCTTTAAGTTTTTATAATATCGCACAAGAAAAAAATTCTTACCTTAAATAACTTAATTACCTAACTTTTATATAACAAAATGACATCATGTAACCTTGTTGAAGTATTTTCTAGGATTTTAACTCATAAATGTTATAATTTCATCTAATCTTATAAAAAATACTTTAGTCTGAAGAATAAATTCAGATTCCGTGTATAGGAAAAAAAATCTAAATCCCCGTAATTTACATTCTGAGGAAAATCTCTTAAAATATCAGAAAGAGAGAAAATCCTTTACATTTTTTCGAATAAAAGAAGTTGAAACAATAGGTACAAAAGATTTGCCATTTATTGACTTTTTTACCTTACCGTCTTCCAGTTTTAAGTCTCGTAATTTACTTACGATTTCTTTCTCAATCTTCTTTTCAAAACTTCTCCGTGCACCATCTAAATCAACCAGTTCTGTCTCCAAGGCTCTTATATCATCTTCCTGTTTAGAACATTCTTTTTCACTGTCCTTTACTGATTTCTTAGCCACATCTAATTTTTCCAGTTGGACAGAAGTGTTTTCTTTGGCTTGAATGTACTGAAGCTGCTTCTCATTTAAAAGTGCTTCAAGAGATCTAAAAAGAATAAAAGCTTGCTTTAAAGGAAATTATATTTTTAAAATATATAAAGGGAAGATGTCCTTTTGATCAAATCACATTAAAAAATAAATTCTAAAAATCAACTTTCAGACTGTAAGCAGATCAGTGGTTGCCAGAGGCTGTGCAAGGTCAGGGGGAGGGTTAAACAGATGAAGCATAGGGGCACTTTTCAAGAGTGGATAAACTACTCTGTATGATATTGTAGTGGCAGACTCATGACACTATGAATTTGTCAAAACCTATAGAATTTTAGAGCACCAAGAGTCAACATTAACGTAAGCAAATTTCTTAAAAAAAAATAGTTGAATGCCTGAGGGATCCTAAACGGAATAGAATGTGACAGAAGAATTACAAATGTATAAACAACCTTACCAAATGGGTGGGAAGAAAAAGGGCTCACCTAAGTAATTTTGGAAATGAGCAGAGTCTTTAAGACTAAAATCAAAAGGAATTGTTCGTAAGCACTGTACTCCAGTTATAAAGTTGCTTCCCTTGAAGGTATGGGTGAACAATTCCGATACTGCTATACATGATTACTGGAATCGAACAATTAAGCTAATGGATGGCTGATGGTGGACGCCAGGTTTCTCACCATTGAAATGGGGGGTTATCGATAAGCAAGAGAAGGCTAGAGTGATCCATGTGTTAATGGATTAAAATGGAGAGAGAGTATGAACTCATTTTTAGTTCAATGAAGATACAGATGACTATATATGGAAATATTTATAGATATGTATATTTTCAAGACTTAGTATACACACAACTATTTCTTAGTTCTGTCAGCTGAGAAAGCCTAGAAACAGACATCCAGAAGGAAAGAGCACACCTAGCACCCAGATGTTTAGTTCCTAATACCAATAAAAAGACCAGAACTCCTTGAAGAAATTCCTGACTCCTGGGCAAGATCACACAGGCTAGAGCAGGCTGATTCTAGGACTGGCTCATACGAAATGAGCCTGGAACATCTCGTAATGCAGAAAATGTAAGGAATTGCCCCCAAACCAAAATCACGATGATGGGGATATGTCAAAGGGACACAGGAGTCCGTTCAGAGTTCTTTATAATCTAAACTGCCTTAATCTAAGCAACAAAATAAACAATGCAGTATTAGATTATAACCTCAAATATAATCTATCCTCATATCCATACTGATGTAAATATATAATTGATTAAATAAATAAATAAGAGACAAATCTCCTGTGTAGAAGAATTCTAAATAAGTCATGTAGATACTCTGCCCTTGATGCAGAACATAACTCCGCACTCCTCAGGTTTGGGCTATGCCTAGTGACTTCCTTCCAAATAATATAGTATAAAAAGTGGGAAAATAAAAGAAGACCTTTCCAATGGAGAAACCTGACAAAGTCAGGTGATCAGGGTCAACGTCAACCGTGATATCATGTTGATATTATGATATGTGATACAGGATGTGATATATCCTATGACATATATCACATGTTAACATCCTGATGCCTTATGATGAGAGTGGCATTTTATTTCTGTGGTCTTCCTCCCCGAATCCCACAACCCCAGTCTAATTATAAGAAAAGTTTTCAAATCCCGATTGAGGAACATTCTGCAAAAAACCTGACCAATACTTAAAACTGTCAAGGGCATCAAAAACAAGAAAAGCCTGAGAAACTGTCATAGATGAGAGAATCCTAAGGAGACAGACAACTAAATGTAACATGGTATTCTGTATCAGAAAATGGACATTAGGCAAAAACTAAGAAAATATGAATAAAGTATGAACTTAAGTTAATAATAATGGGCCAATACTGGTTTATTAATTCTGACAAATATATCACACTAAGATGTTTATAACAGGAGAGACAGGGTGGGGAATTCTGTACTATCTTTATAATTTCTCTGTATATTTAAAAGTATTCCGATGTAAAAAGATTATTTTAAAAAGTCAACTTTCAAAGTGTCATTTTTTAAATTTTCTATCGATCTACATAAAACCCAGCTATTGCTTCCTATTTTAAAAAAACTCACTTTACTTCTTTTTCTGTTTGTTCTAGTTGTCCGGTTAGCATTCCACATTCCTTTTTCTTGGCTTTCACTATGTTTTCATGATGAGAAAGAGACTCTTTCGTGACACTCAAATCCCTATTCACACGCTCTAACTCAGATTTCAGAAAACAAATTTTCTTCTCATTGTGATATAGTTGGAAAAGGTGTAGTTGTATCTTGTTGACTTTCAGTTCTTCAAGGAGACCCTGGTGACGCTCTGCCTATAAAACAGTACAATTCAAAAGCAGTAAAAAGTGAGTATATTTAAGCTGACCTTTCATAAATCCAACGACTGTACCAACAAATGATCTCTAATGAATTTTCATTTATGTCACTAAGAAACAGTATTCTTGCCAAAAATAGCATTATTTGGGGAAGGTTGCTGAATACATTTCTAAATTAAACCAGGAAACCATTAATTTTGTATCCATGCGCTCAGTGGTGTGGTGGTAAGAACAATGGAGTGACACGCCTAACCCGGGTCCTAATCCCATTTCTGTCTTGAGGAGTTTGGCAAGTCCATTAACATTTCTAGCACCAGCCTCCTCATTTGTAAACTGAAGGAAGAGCATCATGTAACTTGTACGGTCCCTAGCAACTTTAAATTCAAGGATTCCTGGCAAAATTCCTGCTACATGAAGTGATTTTCCTACTGATAGAACTAATAGGACTGTTATAGTTCTTAATTATAGGTGAAGAGGAAGAACTTCCTTAACATCGATGCTATTAATAAAGAAATAAAGGAATGAAGTCCCTCAAGAGCAGAGCTCCTAATCAATGCAGTATTTCAAGTAGCAACTAAATGGTCATCCTCCAGGATGTTGTAAAAAATTAGGAAGTTGGACTATTCTAATTGTCCTTATCATGTTTCAAGTTCTGTAATTTTATAAGTTATTTCACTACACTGTGACTATTGCAGTCTGACTGTCACTGCTGCCACCCCTTTTTACTGACAAAACAGACACATATACACATTTTAAAAATATGAAGAAACAGAGAAACACCACGAATAAGAAACATATCCACTTCTCATTTATTTCCTTAAATATTTATTGAGTATCTACTGTGTGCTAGGCCCTGTTCTGTGTGCTGCTGAGAATATAGTGAAGAACTAGACAGACTGTCCATGCTCTTGTAAAGCTCATATTCCAGTTATGTGAATGGGGCGGGGTAGAGGAAGAGGAATCAGAGAATAAACACACAAACAAACAATAAACAAGATCATTTCGTACAGCAATACACAATAAACAATATAAAATAAACAATACAGACTGATGTGACAGTGCAAGAGAGGGGAAGCTAATTCAGATTGGGGCAGGGGCTGGGGTTGGTGCACAGCAAATGCCTGCTTGAGAAAAGAAAACGGCATTTTTATAAAGATTTGAACGAGAGAACCAACCATGCAAAAATCAGGCATACAGCTCTCTAGGCAGAGGAAATAGCAAAAGCACCAGGATAAAAGGGAGCTTGATGTATTCACCAAATAAGAAAGGTCAATAGGGTGGCACAATAGAGGACGTTAAGGCTTGAGAGGTGAATAGAGACCAGATCAGTAAGCAGGAAAGAGACTAGATTCTCACTGCAGCAGGAATCACTGCCCTGGAAGCTTTTATGCAAGGGAAAGACAAGATCTGATTTGCGTTTGAATAAGATCACTCTAAAATGCAAGCGATTACAAACCATAGACAAGGCACTAAAGAGTTCTTCACAAAGTTCGTGGGAAAATGGAGCTAAACGATAATACTAATCTTTCCATGAACTTCATGAAGACCCTTCGTACTAGGCATTGTAATGGGCACCGAGAAATACCACAGCATTTGAAAAGTGTAGCCATGATTTCTTAGGGGTCCCCAAGACCCTTTTAGAGAACCCCATAGGACAAAACTATTTTCATAATAATACTAAGACAACATTTGCCTTTTTCAGTGTGTTGACATTTGCACTGATGATGTAAAAACTAATGGTGGCCAAAACTGCCAGGCCTAAGCACAAAAAAGATTTAATGCCAAGTGTGTAGGAGAAGTTAGCTGTCTCCTATTTAGCCAGACGTTAAGGAGACCATAAAAATGTAAAACTGTGTTGCTCTTCTAATTAATTTGTTTGGAAATGTAGTTATTTTTCATAACAATCTTATTTATGTTAACATGTAATAAGTTTATTATTGCTGCTTTTTACATGGACCATTAAATCTATTTTTAAAATTTCCAGTTTGGATTTCAAATACAATAAGGATTGGTAGAAAAAATCCACATGTACAAAAACTCTTTGTTGTCCTCAGTGGTTTTAAGTGTGTATGGGGGTCAAGATACAGAAGTTTTAGAGCCTCTGCTACATAAGATATAACCTATCAAGCTTGTTTCTAGTTGAGAAAATCAGACATTTTGGTAGTTCAGGTTGTCCTGCCTATTTGGGATTAAGAACCCAAATAGTGAAAGATATATCCAAAAGTTTATCTTTACTGAACACTGGGCTTTATTTTTCTTATATTTTTAAAGAAATTTTCTTGGTAATCCCAAGCCAATACCTAGCAACTCTAACACAAAAAGTTTTGGTATCTAACACTTACTTGGTTACATCTTCATGACACCTTACCTCTTCTTTCTCTAATTGGGCTTGTTTGTACTCTGCAGCTATGCTTTTTTTCTTATTAAAATTAAAATGTGCATCCTCTTCAGCTTTTTGTAACTTTCTCTTCTTTTCCATATATTCTCCTATCTTAGTAATCACAAGCCAATACCTAGCAACTCTAACAGACAAAAAGTTTTGGTATCTAACACTTACTTGGTTACATCTTCATGACACCTTACCTCTTCTTTCTCTAATTGGGCTTGTTTGTACTCTTCAGCTACACTTTTTTTCTTATTAAAATTAAACTGTGCATCCTCTTCAGCTTTTTGTAACTTTCTCTTCTTTTCCATATATTCTCCTATCAGTTCTCCCGAGCTGCTGATTTCCTCAAAAAACTGGGTCCTTTCTTTGGGTTTTTTCATTGAAATCGACTCTACACTTTCCTTTTAAAAACAGTAAAGCACACCAACATATAAAATACAGTGATGTATTTTCAGAACTATGAATCCAATAAACTACTACAGCTACTTACCTGAAAAACTAGGCAGTTTCGTACTGCGACTGTTATGCCGATATTTTCCAACTCTGCTATGTAAGCAGAACGACTCACAAGATTATCATCACAATGAAATTCTGAGCATTCCCCTAGTATAAAATGATAAAGACTATTACAGGAAACATAAATATCAGACATATCTCCACAACCAAAGAAGTTCAATAAAATAAATTTGTTATTGAAATGGCCAGTGATGCAATAATATAATCATATACATATTAATAAATGCATTTAATCAGCCAACAAATACTGATTGTCTATTAGGAGGGTACTTTAGAAATTTCATGGAAAAATAGAATTGAAAGATAACACAAATCTTTCCATGAACATTTTGCAGGACCCTCGTATATACCAAGGACTGTTCTACAGCGGTGAACAAAACAGATAAAAATTTCTGATCTCAAGGAGCTTATATACTAAACAGGAAGACAAACAAAAATAAGATATGCCATAAAAATAAATAGGATGTGAGAAAGTGGTAAATGCTGAGGAGTAAAAATGAGCTGGGAATGTGGAATGGAAGTTTCTGTGTTGGGGGGATAGGCTTTGCAATTTTAAAAAGAGTGATCAAAGGAATCCTTACTGATATGGAAACTATTGATTTAAAAGTCTAAATAAAGTGAGAAAACTAGTCACTGAATATATCAAGGTGACAAAGTGGTGAAATACTTAAATTACTCATGAAGGCAGAAGTATAAAGTAATAACTACTTCTAAAATCATCTGTGATAGCATTTGGGGGAGGTTAATAAGACAGCGTTAAAACGTTAGATGTGTTCTGGTGGACACTGAACAGTAAAAACAAAACAAAAACACGTATTAATAGCGGCTTTGTGAAATCCAAGCATAGGATAAAATAATAAATAAATAAACAACTCTCAATGTTGTTTATTCAGACAACACAGGGAATTCATGAAGAAATCACAATATACAAATTCAAACATTTCACTCGAGTTGCTTTTCATGGTAAGAAAAACTGTCTATACAAGCCAAACTAATCATCTAATTAGTTCATCATAAGAAAAGCAGATTAACATAAGCTCAGGAAGAACTTTTATAACTTCTCTCTCTTTGAGGTAGTCTCCTTGTATCTGATCCAAATATCCATATATAAAAATGCTATTTGACAGTTGGGGCATTTGAACAAATACAAGGGTACTTGAAAAGTTTTGTAGAAAGATTTTGAAGTACCCTTGTTATGTCTGCTTAAGGAAGAGTCTTAGTGGAGCATCAAATAGATTCTGTTACTTGCCTCTGAGATTTTCTATCGAACTGGGGGGGGGGGTTACTTGCCTCAGATTTTCTATTGAACGGGGGAAAAAAACCCTCTCATTCACTATGCCAGTGGAACAACAATGATCACCCTTCAAAGAATGAAAAGAACAGGCAATCTGACTTAATCTTAAACAATCAAATGACATAAGCAAAAATCTACAGAAACTACCTCGGATAATCCTTGTAAATGTTTTCTCTTCCCCGCTTTCCTCCACATACACAATTTTTACACTTGCAGAAGAAGAAAAAGGTTTTCCAATATGTGCTCCATGAATAAGTTCTTGAATATTTTTCACTCTCAAATTAGCTGTTTTCTCTCCCATTACAAAACGGAGCGCATCCATTACATTAGATTTTCCTGGGGAAGGAAAGAGAAAAATTCATTTATTCCTAATGATTAAAAGCCATGACCAGAACTGAAGAAATCAGGACACGACTGGAAATGACATATAGCCAATATACATGCCTAAATACTTCTGTCCTGTCAATGTTCAAATTGCATGTGACTGACAAGTTTTACTTTGATTACTTGTTTCTTCTATGCAGCTATGGTAGAGCATTAAGAGATCTAAATTTAAGGATCTAAATCCCAGCTCTCTCCCATTCTTAGGCATTTCGCCCCAGATAATCATTTAACGTCTATGAATTTCAGTTATTCTTAATTTATAAATAAGCATCGTCAGTGCAGCACTAAGCACTCACATACTGGAAAAAAAAAAAAGGCTAACTAAATCCAGGGTCTTCCCAACGGACAAACCAAGGTTACTAGACTATTTAGGACTGGTATGAGATGGTGCTATAAAAAATTATATAGCAGGCCTGAGACTGCTATCCTGTGAAAGTCCTGCTTACAAGGTGGGATGGCATCTGGGGATTGGGTTTGGGATTTGGGGAGGGTATCTACCATTCCCTGATCAGAATAGCTCATTGTGCCTAAAATGTTTGTGCAAACAGTATGACTTATGCTGACACATGATCTCTTTCTAAGAGTCTAGAATTTTGGTATGTGTCAGGCAGAGAGGACCTCTGTGACCATCTCTCTGTAAAAACTGAGTCTTCAGTGGGGTTCCTGAGTAGGCATCATTTCACACCTGTGAACTTGTTACCGGATGAATTAAGCACTGTGTGACTTCAGTGGATAAAGATTCACAATCTTGCACCTGGTTTCCTCAGACTTTGCCCCACGTGCCTTTTCCGTTTGCTGTGTTTGCTTTGTATCTTATCACTGTAATAAATAGTCCTGAGTACAACTATGTGCTGAATCCTGTTAATCCATCCTGAAAATCACTGAACCTGGGGATAGCCTTGGGAATTCCCCACCCCAATGGTAAATTTGTTATCCAACCGTGGGCCAGTAATTTCCTCTAAGACAATTTCCAAGGTGCAATATCGATGCAGCTACTACCATCTGCATATTTTATGATATGTAAATTACATCTGCATTTATTTATTGTTTCCTTTCTCTCATTCCTTCCCCCATATCCACAAACGATTTAAATTTTCAATGCCAGAAGGAGGAAAGTAACATGAACAAAGAGAAAGTTATACCGTCAGTCACTAGAAATATGGCTTAGTTTTAGAGATTTAGGATCTTTCAAAAAAAAAACCAGAAGTGGTTAACATGCTGCAAATTCATTTAGCTACGTCTCATTTAACCAAAGTTAACCAATAACTATAAAATGTAGCTTTGGGGCTAGCTCTTTTAAGACAGTGCATGTAGGACAAAATGAACATTCGTGGAATTGAATTATTAAGTCTGACAGTAACAGAGCTAAACACAAACTCTTTTTGATCAATCCTTATTTAAAATCTGCCTAAAATAAATACTTTCCCACCCAAATTCACTCATTCAATTAATATTGTCCCTGACTAATAAACGTTATATTCTGTCAATAGAGTCAGACAGTAAACAAAAAAGACAATTACATGTTGTAATAAGTATAAAGAGATAAAGTGGGTGATGAAATAGAGAGTAACAGAGAGGCAAGGTCAGATAGGATGGACAGAAAACATTTATTAAGTGCCTACCTGCAGCTAGTGTTAGCTAAACAACCATGTGGAAAAAATGAATGAACGAATCAAGGCAGGTTTTATAATGATCAGATTGGGGACTTCTACTGTATATAATTTAGAACCAACATCAGGAAAATTATGCTGAAAGAGTTATCATTAGGCTGTCATCACTTGATAAAGATGGATCAAGTACTCAAAGATATAAAAATTACACTGTCATTCTCTAAGTCCCTTTTTGATTTTAACTCTACATAACTCTCCCGTTCCTCTGCTTCTTTACCACCCTACTACTAGTTCAAATCCTCCTTACTTTTACAAACCTCCTTATCTGGACTCTTCAACTTTCAGTCTCTTACCCCCTCAAATTCAATCGTTCATTCTACAAGCATTTTCTGAACACCTATTTATCAGGCATTTTGCTAAGTAGTGGGCTGAAAATACAAATCTGTAGAATTTCACTGTTAAAATTTATGGGAGGCCATATTTTGGACTAGCCGCCAGCACTAGGTCCCAGTAGAGGAGACCAAACCAAAATGGAGTCACTCATGGAAGTGCTACATAATCAAAATGAAACTTTAAGTAAGCAGGTAAACCCCCAAACAGATCAGTTTTTCCTGAAAATAGGAGATTCACAGCAACCATTAAGAAAGAGCCCAGCTACCCTGAGTTGGCATAATAAGGAAATCTCTACTTTAATCCTCACAAAAAAGTAACCTGTAGTGACCTGATGTTAATCTATTCACTTCTTTTTAATTGTTCTGTTTCCTTGGTCCCACCTAGGAAAAACGAACCATTCTGTCATGCTCAGCAGAACTTCATTCTACAAAATAGAATGAGGTACTGCCTGATTATATAATCACAAATAAAAGCCAATTAGATCTTTAAACTAATTTTCTTTTCTAATTTTATTTTTTTACTCCTCCAAGGTGCTTACAGTGGGGAATGTCAATTTTCATTGAACCTTATTTTGTGCCAGACACCCCACATCTGTTATTTTGTCTGTGCAACCATCTTAGGAGACAGGGATTTAATTTGCATTTTACAAATAAAGAAACAGAGCCTCAAAGTCAAACAAATCATGTTTCGGAGTGATGTGTCTCATACCAAAGCCTATGCCCTTTCCACTAAATCCAGGAAATTCTAATAGACTAACAAGTTCTACGATAAAATTAACACAAAATACTTTATTGGCGCTTAGGAGATGCACTAATAATTGGAGGCTCCGTGTAGGCTTTGCAGGAGATAATTGTGAGCTAAGATTTAAAGGGTAATTAAAAGTTTAGAGAAGGGGGTGTAGAAGGTAAAATACCACCCCAGAAAAAAGAATAGCTTCATCATAGGTACAAAGAAGTGAGAGAGCACTGTACCGTTCCAGTAAGAAACCAAGTAATTCTATGTAGGTACAGCAGAGCTTACAAGGTTGGGAAACCTAAGAGACAAAGATGGGGAAGTGAAGCAAGAATTACAATATGCTACATTAAAGGAACTAAACTTTATGTTGAACATTATGTGAAGCCACTAAAGGATTTCTTTTTTTCCCCCAAAATATATTTTATAAAGATTTCTCAGACAATAACCCAACAGGAAAATGGGCAAAGGACACAAACAGCAATTCAGAAAGAAATACAAAGGCGCTTAAACATATGAAAAGATGCTCAAACTCACTCATAAAAAGAAAAATGTGCAGAAGAGGTAAATCCATAATGACAGAAAGTAGGTGCCGAGGGCTGGGTAGACAGGAGATAACTGGAAGCGAATGCTAATGGGTACAACTTTTCTTTTGGGGTAATGAAAACGTTATGGAATTAGTACACAGTGATTTGATGATGGTTGCACAACTCTGCGAATAAACTAAAAACCATTGAGAGTGCACTTCAAAGAGATATATTTTATGATATGTAAATTACATCTCAATAAAGCTGTTGTAAATAAAAATTCTAAAAGAGTACTTCATGTATTTTCTAGCCCTGTACACTGAAATGGATCAGAACCAATGTTTGTCAATGCACTGAGCACGTCTAGTTCCTAGATGGTCTCTAATATCTTTCCTACCAAAACGAACTAGAAGTCATTAGATAACTAGCTCATTCCAAGTCTGTGGCAGTGAAAATTGAAAATGAGCCTGGGAACTAGGACATCATATTTCAGAAAGCAAAGAGCACAAGAAGCAGCTTGAAGAAATTCTGACTGAATGAAATTATAATAATATGAGCATCAAAAATGATTTTGGTGGATTAAAACACACTACATCAATGACAATCCATGAGTCCATAATGATACTGACAAAACAAAAAAGGGAAAAATTCATTTTCACCATTTAGAGCAGCTATTAAAAACTTTTTTTGTTTGAAATTATTAATTAAAAGGAAAGGAGGAAGCATTTATCTTGCTTTTATTTATTTTTTCTTTTACGGGGAAATACCATCCACTGAATGTACAAAGCATGACAGAATTAGAAAATCTAATTTTGTAAACCTTAATGAAATGCTGATTCAAAGATTATTCACTGGCATTAAAACCATAAATAAATGTCAATAGAGAACATTTTAATATCACCACCATTTTAATAGTGGACGTTCTAGTTAGAAAGAAGGAGAAAATCTACACAATACAGAGATCACTGTCACCATCCAAATCCAGGGGTCAATTTTTAGCATTACTAAGAGTACAACAAGCAGATATTCTGTGACATAATGCAATGTGAAGTACACAATATCACCTATGATGGAGTCTAGCCAAAAGTGTTTAATTTGAATCTGTCATCTCTTTAGATATATCTTCCACTTCACAGAAACAGAGAGATAGAGGAACAAACTAAATAACACCATAAGGAAGCAATCAGACAAACCTAAATATTTTGTAGGAAAACTTTTCTAATCTTTTCAACAAGTCAGTGTTATAAATAAAAAGACTGTGCCAAATAAAGACAGAGTTAAGGGCTGCAACAACCAGATGCAATATGTGGTTCTAGTTTGGAAAATGGTTTGGTCAAAGAGCTTTTTGGAGTCAGCTGGGAAATCTTAATTTGAGCTGTGCAGCAGATGAAATGGTCATTTACTAAAAAAGGCAAAGATTACTGCCTGAAAACAATAAGTCAGAAAACAGCATGTACTGGATGATCTCATTTTCATTTTTTAAAAGTTTGCATTGATAGAGTCTTTATGGCTATGGCCCTAAGTATTCAAGTAGTAATCTTTGAATTGTGGGAATATGATCTTTTTACTTTTTAAAATTTTGTTTATTTTTATTAGCATATTCATTGTTACAAATCATACATGTTCGTTATGCACGTATCCAATCTTCCCTCTCCTCCTTCCCCTCCCAGTATTACTTCTTTATTCTTGTTTGTTTTCTAATTCTTTACAAAGATATATTCTGCTTTTGTAATAATAAAGGATTATTTTTTTTTAAGAATTCTGCAGCCATTACGAATTATCAAAAAAAAAAAAATTAAAGAAACACATTCCTGGTTAGAAATGTAAAACATTCAACATATGGAATTGGGAAAGTATAATTAGCTGAAAATCCTAGCATTCAGAGAAAACCTTGTTGATGGAAATGGATACGGAATGTTGTCAAATGCCTTTTCCTCATCTATCACGAAAAGAAAATAGATCTTCTTTCTTGTAGGAACAAATAAATATTACTCTGGTAGCACCATGCCACGTGGATTTAAAGTACAATAAGACTGAAGGTAGGGAACTCAGCAAACAGGTTACTGCATTAATCCAAAAAAAAAGACATGATAAGAGCCTGAAGGGATGTGATAGCAGTGGGAATACAAGGAAGAGGACAGGGCTATTAAGGAGGTAGAACAGGCATGATTGGTAATATACTGGCTGTAATAGGGAGCATTTATCAATGATGAAGGAAAATTCATCAAGTTGGTAGTCATATGAGACCCTGGGAGAAAAGCCTTCCAAGCCCCAGGACCAGCAAATGCTAACACTGTGAAATGGCAATGTGTTGGGCCTATGCAAGGAAGGCAATCAAAGAAGCAATTCTGACCCAAGTATAGTAAATGTGGGGATTCTAAACTCATAATCTTCTTTTCTTTTTTTTTTTTTTTTTTTTTGACCGGTAAGGGGATCGCAACCCTCAGCACAGTGTGGTCTGCACCACGCTCAGCCACTGAGCACAACGGCCAGCCGAATATAGGTTCCCAGTCTGCGGCCTTGGCACTACAAGCGCTGCACTCTCCGGAGTAAGCCATGGGGCCGGCCCCAACGTTATACTCTATTGCTTTCTCAGATAAGCACTACATGCTGGCCAGTTTGGAATATGAGCTGTTGCACAAACAGACTTTCAGAAAACCCTGGAAAAACACTCTACTCTTTTGAGTACAGCTCACATGCCATCTTCTCTGGAAAATCTTTCCTGATCTACACCTTTTCCTATCTGTACCTCCCCAAATTAAATGTATTATTTTCCTTGTTTAAATTTTCATAACCACTGTTATCTGGCATTCTATCTCAATTAGTGTGTTACTTTCTCTTTCTGTTAAGTAAAACATTTCATTAATAACCTTTTATACTGTTTACACAATAAAATATTATTTTGTATCTGTTGGATTCAATATATTAAAATCAACTTCACACGGTTTCAGGAGGTGACCTAACAAAGGTGGAAATGATGACTGTAAGAGAGGCGAGTGATCTGAAAGGTGGCAAATAGAATGGAAGGAACTATTGCTTCCAGAACACTTGCCCCCAAGTTTGAGCTCATGAAATAAATTCACAAACTGACCAGTTTTCATCTTAACTAATTTGAATATAGGTTAAACTATCAGTCAATCAACTTTAAGTTATTTAGTGTAAGAAGACAATAAGAAAGTTAAGTAAAACTCTAATGAAAAGCCAGTCGGCAAAGTCTCTGTTTTAACAACATAACTAGCCTTGCCAAAACAAGGTTCCAAAAAATTCGTTTAAGACTCAGAGTTGTTTCTCTCCATGGAAATTTTTACTGAAAGGCAAAAGATTGACACAATCTGAAGAGAAACCAGAGTATCTAGTGTTACTTTCTTACACTCCCTGTAGGTTAGGAACAGAAGCTGTCTTATTCTGCTTATCTTCTTCTGCTCCTAGCACTAGATTTATGTCAACAACTATTTGCTGAATCTAACTGAATGGAAAACATAAAGGTTAAGATTAAAACCAAAACTTTTCCTTTACTCCTCCCCCAAATTAGGAACATATCCAGTTTTGGCAGGTGGTGGCAATAGGAAATTACTATAAAAAGAATGACCAAATTAATTAAAATATAACAGGAAATGATCAATTGCCTTAATGAAATCTACATGAATGTGCCAGTAATTCTGTGAGATTAAAAATATCTAACGAGAGTTCAAATGAATATAAATGAAATATCACCCATTAGATTAGTCATGGAGGAGTAGTATATTGAGTTTTGGCCTTCATATAGAAAAAAAGAATGTGAACAGCCAAGACCACGTCCAAGTCCAGTTTACATGGCCGCCCTCTTGTCCCCTCACGTCCTCTCAGTGGGTTAGTGCGCGAGGGCCAGGGACTCAGAGTGGAGCTGTCCCGGCGGGGTCAGGGCCTCCCACAGTCCAGTGGGCATGGCCGCCCTCACGTCCCCTCATGTCCCCTCAGTGGGGTAGTGGCTGAGGGCCAGGGACTCAGGGTGGAACCGTCCCGGTGGGGTCAGGGCCTCCCACAGTCCAGTGGTCATGGCCACCCTCTTGTCCCCTCACGTCCCCTCAGTGGGGTGTTGGGCGAGGGCCAGGGACTCAGGGTGGAGCCGTCCCGGCGGGGTCAGGGCCTCCCACAGACAAGTGGGCATGGCCGCCCTCACGTCCCCTCATGTCCCCTCAGTGGGGTAGTGGCTGAGGGCCAGGGACTCAGGGTGGAACCGTCCCGGTGGGGTCAGGGCCTCCCACAGTCCAGTGGTCATGGCCACCCTCTTGTCCCCTCACGTCCCCTCAGTGGGTTGTTGGGCGAGGGCCGGGGACTCAGAGTGGAGCCGTCCCAGCCGGGTCAGGGCCTCCCGCAGTCCAGTTTACATGGCCGCCCTCTTGTCCCCTCACGTCCTCTCAGTGGGTTAGTGCGCGAGGGCCAGGGACTCAGAGTGGAGCTGTCCCGGCGGGGTCAGGGCCTCCCACAGTCCAGTGGGCATGGCCGCCCTCACGTCCCCTCACGTCCCCTCAGTGGGTTGTTGGGCGAGGGCCGGGGACTCAGAGTGGAGCCGTCCCAGCCGGGTCAGGGCCTCCCGCAGTCCAGTTTACATGGCCGCCCTCTTGTCCCCTCACGTCCTCTCAGTGGGTTAGTGGGCGAGGGCCAGGGACTCAGAGTGGAGCCGTCCCAGCCGGGTCAGGGCCTCCCGCAGTCCAGTTTACATGGCCGCCCTCTTGTCCCCTCACGTCCCCTCAGTGGGTTTTTGGGCGAGGGCCAGGGACTCAGGGTGGAGCCGTCCTGGCCGGGTCAGCGCCTCATGCAGTCCAGTTTACATTGCCACCCTCTTGTCCCTTCACATCCCCTCAGTGGGTTGGAGGGTGGGAGTGGGGACTCAGAGTGGAGCCGTCCTGGCTGGGTCAGGGCCTCCCGCAGTCCAGTGTATGTGGCCGCCCTCACATCCCCTCAGTCCCCTCAGGCAAAGTTCTGCCGACTGGACCGGTTGGAGGAGTTCAGGTCCCGCCCCTAGGTGCCCAGTTACCGGAGCCGTTGGGGCCGATGATGCAGGTGAACCTCTTGAAGGGGCCGATGACCTGGCGGCCCCGCCAGGACTTGAAGTTCTCCACGATCAGCACCTGCAGGAGGCCCATGACGGCAGCCTCCTGGCCTCAGCCGCGTCCTCGCGCCTGGCGGGAAAAACGCGGGAAGAGCCTCTCCAAGTCTCGCGAGCCTAGAACGAGACCACAGCATGACAGCGCCGTTCCTTAGCAACCGGAGTTGTTGAAAGTCCCCTTCTAATGTAATGTTGCTAAAAGTCTTTACCATGAACTCGTGTTGAATTTCTTTCACAAGCTTTTTCTATACACATCGATGTGATCAAATGTTGTTTTTCTTTCCCTCTCCTCTATTGTTAATGTAGGAAATTACAATTAACAATATTTTCTTACATTAAATCACATTTTTATTCCTTAGGCACAGCCTACTAATTCAATTCTGTATTGAATATGCCATTAATTTAATAAAGATATTTGTCTCTACGTGTGAGCTTGGCTCAAGTGTCCTTTTCAAGATGGTCTCCTCTTCTGGTGCTTGAATGGAAGGCAGCTAGCCTGGGAAAATGAGTTGAATAATTGCCCAACTTTTTGGATGCTTTCGAAATGTTTACTTGAGGTGGTGATGAGTTTTCCCAGATAACTTTGCAGAACTGACCTGCAAAACTGCCTTGTTCAGGAACTTTTGAATATGGCTTGAGCTTAGAATGGTTTTATTTTGCATTGTTTGCTTAAAGGTTTTTCTTCCTTTATGAACCAGTTTATTGGTGAACTACATTTTTTTTTTCTAAAACATGATCTATTTTACTTAGGATTTGAAATTTAATATAGTATTTGTAAGAAAAGTGTTTTATTACAAAAAGTCTCAAGCACATGTCACATCGCAGCAAATAGTATAGAGAACCCAATATACCAGAAGTTCGGCATCAGCAATCTTCAGTGCAGGGCCAGTGTGGTTTCAACTATCCCCCTACCTCCTCTGCATCTGAGAAGATGGAATATCGTGAAGCAAATCCAAGACACCATAGGATTTCATCTCTAAGTACATCAGCCTGTATTTCTAAATATATCTACTCTTTTATAAAACATAAAGTCAGCGTGGTTTTCAATTCTAGACATTTAAGTTAGTCATTAATATAACCAAGTGTCCAGTTATTTCTCACACGTAATTGCTGCTCAGATACTTCTTTTCAGTGGAGTTTCTTTGAACCTATTTGGAAACAGGATCTACACATTGTGATTGTTTCTATCCCTTAAGTCTTTTAAAATCTATAGATTTCCCCCACAACACTTCTTTTTTTTGGAGTTTATTTAATGAAAATAAAAGCATGCCTTGTGTTCAGTTTCCCATACTCTGGACCTTTCTGAACATAATATTTCTATCCTTGCATTACCCATCTGTTTTTTCCATGTTGTCTATATTGTCCAGTAAAGTCTTTTAATAATTAATTTATTTTGTTTTAATTTTACTAGGTTTATTTTTTGGCCACTGTCCAGTGGGTATCCGAACCTTTGACCTTGGCTGTATAACACCGTGCTCTAACCGACTGAGCTAACTGGCCAGCCACCTTTTTTTAACATTTTTAAACATAGTTATTTTAAATCCCCTGACTGATAATTCCAGAATCTGTACTATATTTGAATCTAGTTCCGATGCTTTCCTTGTCTCTTTAGACAACATATTTTCTTTACTTTTGGTGTCACTGGTAAGTTTTTTGTTGAGAACCACACGTGTTCTGCAGAGTGAGAGAAGCGGAGGTAATTACATATCTACTGTGAGGATTTATGTTAATCAGGATAGAAGTTGGGCTTTATTTCTTCTGGCTATAGGTACCAGAGCCCTCAAGTTCCTCTAGTGTCCTTGTTTCTGTCTTCTCTTCTATTAATTGCGACAAAAGTAAAATACTAACATAAGATGACAGTAATTGGGGAAACTGGACGTGGAATAAATTAGATTTCTCTGTACTGTCTTTGCTATAATTCCATAAACCTAAACTTTTCTGTTTAAATTTTGGATTTTTTTTTCAATGGACATGTTTATAGGGTACAATTTCCAGTTTCATTATATACATAAATTGTGTAAAGATCTAATCAGAATAATTAGCACATCTGTCACCTGTACATTTACCATTTCTCTATGGTTATACATTCAAGATCGTCGTTTCTGTCTATCTTGAAATATCCTATACAATATTATTAGCTATTGTCACCTTAGGGCATCAGAACTTATTCTTCCTATCTAACTGTAACTTTGTAACTTTGCACCAGTCACCAACATTTCCCTGGCGCCCCCCCCCCCCCCCCCC
>NW_007730319.1:104524-112920 GCF_000696425.1 Galeopterus variegatus | reverse complement strand
GGTTGAGATCCCCTAACCGGTCATCTTTTTTAAAAAGGGGGGAAGAGAAAAAGAAACATTCAATATCGTCTTGACTAATTATTCAAAGATACACTGTGCTTTGTGTCCCCTTCCTCTTGCCCCCGCCACTCTCTAGTAACCACCAGTCTACTCTCTGCTTCTATGAGGTCAATTTTTTTAGCTTCTGCATATGCGGAAGAACCTGTGGTCTTTCTCTCTCTTTCTGTGCCTGGCTTATTTCACTTAACATATTTCCTCCAAGTTCATCTATGTGGCTGCAAATGGCAGAATTTCATTCTTTTTTATGGCTGAGCAGTATTCTGTTGTGTATATATACCACGTTTTCTTTATCCAGTCATCTGTGGAAGGACATATAGGTTCGTTCTAGCTCTTGGCTATTGTGAAGAGTCGCGATTAACGTCGGAGTGCAGGTGACCCTTCTACCTGTTGATTTCCATTCCTTTGGATATACAGCCTCAGTCTGTCCACTTGGGTCTTGGCTCTTTCTGTCTCCCCAATAAGTCCTGCTCAGGACTTGGGGCTGATGCTCACGTGCAGTTATCTTTCATTGAAATTTCCCAGTTAGGGATCCCCTTCCATGGTATTGCGTTTCAGGGAGAACAGGCAGAAGACGTAGTGTTTTGGTGCATGTCCTACTGGTTGGTATACAACAGCCATTGCCATGTGAATGAGTGACAAATGACTGTGATTATGATACCCCAGGTAATGTCCACCCTTAGACTAACTGATCACCTTAACTGGGTGACAATGAGGTTTTGCTTTCTGAGTTTGATCAAGAGAGGTGGGGCAGGGGTGTCCTGTCAGCCATGGACCAAACCAGCTGGGGCCATGATGTCACCACACAGAAAGTCTGAGCAGACTAAAGTCTGTAGCAGATGGCGGATGCATTGTACAGAAGGATACTTCCCCATTCCCAGCACCCCAAGACTCCCATTAAGATTTGGAAAGGAGCTGGGCAGGAGAGAGCATTGGTGTCCCTGAGGGATGTAGGCTGTGGTGAGCATCTGCTGCCCTAGGGGAGGCATGAGGAGAGTGCTCACCGGATCCATCGGAACTGCCCTGACAGGCCAGGGAGGGACGTGGGAGCAGAAATGGGCCAAGGTGGGCTGGAGCCCTGGACCGTGTCATGAATCAGGTAGTCCCAGGAAAATGCCAGGGGCAGTCCTCTGTGTGCCACTCCAGGATGGAGACAAGCCCAGTGCTGGAAACAGGGACACTGTAGGACAGTCCTTGGAGGGACATGACTGGTGTGGAGAATTCTTGCCCAGGACAGCTAGGACACCCAGTGCACCCCCACGGCCTTTCCTTGAGGCATTTCCAGGGCCCAGCATCCTCCACAGCAGCCTTTTGTGCCTACACACAATTGCCATGGCCCAAGCCTGTTATGTATATTGAAGCCCAAATAATGTTGATCCAATAAGATTATTGGATCTTTGAATAAAACTTTATTTAAGAAATACGTCATGATTTCCTCCTGGGTGCCAGTGCTTATGGTGGGCACCAGGAGCTGGGAGCATGGCATTCAACCATTGCTCTGAGGAGCTCCTTATCAAACAGGGGTGTATGGCCACTTAGGAACTTCTTTCCATATGGTTCCAAAGAGCAAATTTGTGTGTACAACAAAAATTTATAATTAACAATGTGCTTGTTTTGAAGTGAGATCCGTTTAGCCAGACTTAGGTATTATGGACACAGCTGACAGCAGGGGCTCTACAGCCAGCGAGCCTGGACATAAACCTTGGCTCTGCCACTTCATAGCTGTGCGATTGTGGGCAAGCTTCCAATCTCCGTGTACTCCATTTTACTTGTCTGCCAAACATGTACAGCAATAGTATCTAACTCCTGGGGCATTTACAAGGACAAGTCCAGGTATTATCTGTAGAGCATCTGAACAATGTGTGGTCCATACTGTCGTGTGTGTGTTTATTAAACTGGCAATTCCTGACCTCACTAAGTCACTTGTGTTTGTCTTCAGGATTGAGTAGGACAGCTCATGGAAGGTTCAGAAAATAGGGCTAAAATTTCTACTACTCAGAACTGTGATGAACTTGAAGCACCGAGCCCACTCCCTGGCATGGGAAATGATCAGTAAATGTGCGTGGTTGTCGTCATCCTTGAGGCTGGCTCTTATCCTCCAATGCTTCAGAGGGCGCAATTGTGGGTGTCAAATGTTTTTATTGTCTCTCTAACCGACCAGTGGCCAGTGCTGTTGAAGCCCCTCAATGTCCTGAATGGCTTCTGCCATCCTTAGGCAGTGCTGTAGAGCCATGGGCAGGCCCAGGCATTTTCTCACTGGAGCTTTAAAATAACCCAGGAGTTGTGACCACAGAGGCTAGTGCTTGTCCATGAATACACTGGGTTACTGTGGGGTGCATAAATATTGCTATCGTAATGATGAAAGCATCCTCTTACTACTAAGTTACATTTTACACAGTGGGTCATGGAAATTATCTCATTTGCTAAAACAAGTATCAGGACACAGGAGACTTGAGATTCTGGCTTTTGACTGAGCCCAATACAAATACTCACGAATCTCTATTTCTAGAGTTTCTGGCCAAGCACACAGATTCCCGTGCCCACGGCTTAAGCCTCTCCTAGTGAAAGCTCGGGGTCTAAGTTGCATTTCATTCTGCCATTCACGTCTGCTGCCATTTCAGAGCACAATGGTGACAGGAATTTTTGAAAACAGAAAGCAGTTGTGAAGCCCCTGCAGATAACTCTAACTGAAGCAAGGGGATCATGCCCTTGTGCTCCCTCCCGATGCTCCCTTGACTAGTCACTGGAAGGGACTTGATTCCAGGGAGGCAGTTCCCGTCAACTGAGGGCAATTCCTGGAGAGGACCTTGGCTGGGAGTCATCAAAAACCAACACCTTTGGCAGCTTGGGAAATGAGTGCCTCAGTTGTAAAGGGGGGATCTGGGTGACATCACACCATCCACTGTAGTCCATGTCTTGGAACACTTAAACCTATTATCTTCATATAGAAAGTTCACCTGATTTGAGACTAACTCCTCCAGGATTCCTGCTGTTCTCTCCCTGAAGGAGCTCACACAAGAAGGAATAGTGGATAATTATGGGCCCTGTTACAGCTGCCCTCTACGCCATAGTGATGACCATTTTCTCTCTCATCTACTATGTATTCGAGTGTCCCCTCTGTCTCAGCCCGCACCTCTACTGTTCTCAGTGACTTACCTGGTGGAGTAATATGGACCTCAATCCCTGAGGGTTAGGAGCCCCTGGTCCCCGTGCCCTTCTCAGCATGTGGCACTTACAGTTGTCCAGATTCCATAGAAGTTAGGCAGGGGATTATCAAGACACATTGAAGCAGAAAACCCGATTGCCAAACATGTCCCTCACTGTTCCCACTGTGTGAGAGTAGCCCTGCCTCCTCTTGACGGTCAGGACCAATTATCCCTGCAAGGATCGTGACGTGTTTCTGTGCCTGCTGGTCCTACAGCATGAGGAGCTCAAAGTGCCCAGGTGGGAGCCACAGCTTAAAGTTCAATAGGACTCTTACTGTTTCTTCTGATGGGAATATTGTCACTTTGGGAACCAAGACGTCTAGCTATCACTGTCCAATATGGTAAACAGCAGCCACATGTGGCTGTTGAGTACTGAAATGGGGTTAGTGGGACTGAGGACCAGAACTTTTTATACAATTTTAAATAATTTACATTTAAGTACAAATAGCTAAATATAGCTGAAGGCTACCTTCTTGGACAGCACAAGTGTATAACTCCAGAACCTAATCTTGTGGGCAGATGGTAGGAATTCCCATGTAGGTCACTGCGAGTGATAGTCACTGAGGTCATTCCACACTTTGGTTCATGGATCACGTATTGTCCCTACTGACAGCAGACAACAATCATAGATTTTGAGTGTGTACATTCGCTGGAGGACACCCCATCCTTACAGGCTGTCATCTCCTAATTTGCACCTCATTTGCACTTTGTAGAAGCCATTCCATTGCTCCAGAAGACCAGCAGTGGAATGTGGTGGTGTAATGTGAACAGTAAGGAGGTAGTCACACTTGGAGGGGAGGAAAGTAAGGACAGACAGGTTTGAAGATTTTGATGACACTAACAACCAGTTGTAAGAGAAAGAGGGAAAAAAGAGAGGGAGACAGAGACAGAGATGCCACAAATAACTTCTTGTAGTATGTTTCCCATGTTTTGAAAATACTATTCTAAGATTAAACTATTTGTTTTGTCATATTTTTAGTTTATTATTTTCATATAACCTATTTTTCATTTCAGCTCCTGAAACTTCAGCTTCCTGGTTTCTCACCTTATGTCTATACACAAGAGTTGTTTTCTGACTCTTTTGCTCCCAAGCTATTTAAATTAATTGTATGAAGCACATACTTTTCTGCAATCTGAGAGCTAATGATGCACCACTTCACTTTCACTGTCTCATTATATTTCAATCCCCTAAAACACCAGAAGCCTTGGGTTCCTGGGAAGGTAAAGAACTAAAGCAAATCTTTATTTTTGACTGTGATAGTTGCATTATCATAAATCATGGTTGAGAATTTACTGCGTATTCACTCTAGTACAGAAAAGGAGCCGCAATTATCTTGGCCATTTCTCCAAGAATACATATTATATACACACCCTTGATTCTGACAGGGGCACATAGATATTTTGTATTCTGTCAACTGCACTGCAGGGGAAATGATTTGGGGTAATGGTACTTCCGTGTGGTCAAGGTCACACAGGGTTGCTGAGAGTACAGAGTGTACTGACCGATATGCTAAAGGCATTTAAGGAATATCTCTCCATTACGTCATCCTACAAATTAGGGATGACATATGTAAATACTGTGAAAAAGGCAATGTTGTCCTTTGGTTTTGTCTATAATTCATGTTTCCCTTCCAGTGCTGCGTCCCTTCCGCTAACAGTGCTCTTACTGGACGTGATTATACTTATTAAAGCGTACAGTAAGTAACAATTTACTTCTCCGGCTCTAACTTTACACATTAAACTCCCAGATATGTCTCTGCCTTAATGATGTTGGGGTCAGTCATTTCTAACAATGTGCCTGAATTATAATAGCCCCTCAACGTTCACCTCTTAGTGTTCAATGTGTACACGTACCCTAAATTTTATGAAATCATGAGGTACATTTTCGAATTTCTCCCAGATTTAGAACAAAACTTCCCATCGTGGGAATTCAAACAGCAGTGGTTTCATGCACAGATGGTGACCCTCAGCGTTCCACGATTGTGAAAAGTTGAAGGCAAAGATCTGGAACATCACGAAGCTCTGTGACATCAGGTACAGGAGGGCCACTGTAATTCCAGAAGAAGAAATCAAGTCAGGGATCCTCTCCACCAAGTGCTCATCTCAGTAATAGTTTTTCCTTGTGTCTTCACTCAAGGATCATCCTGGGCCACTATTTATGCACCTGTCAATTAACAAGAATAAAGACCACTGTAATAGTGTAAATGCTCCTATGAAAACTTTAAATAAACCCAGTCATAAATTATTTTATTTTGAATATATTATGGCAGATTAATAACCGAGGTGGGATTAGTTTCCAGACTTCATAAATAGCTCCTACAACAACATACGTCAGGATAAGTTACCCAATAGAAAAATGGGCCAGGGCCGGCCCAGTGGCGCACTGCTACGGTGCACTGCTTGGGAGCACGGTGGCGCTCCCGCCGCGGGTTCGGATCCCACATACAGACCGGTTCCCACTCACTGGCTGAGCGAGGTGCGGGCGCAGCACCAGGGGTTGCGATCCATTGCTGGACATGAAAAAAGACAAAAAAAAAAAAAAAAAAAAAAAAAAAAAAAAAAAATAGAAAAATGGGCCAAAGTCCTCTCCTAGAAGAAAAAAACAAACCGACCAAGCAGTATTTGAAGGGAAACCAAGAATTTGGGTCAAAGTCCTCCCAGACTGGCGGTGCCTCGCACACGTGGCACGAGCAAAGGGGAACCGTCCCTGGAGGAGAGCACCCTCACCCAGGGCCTCAGAGACAAAGAAACAAAGGGAGGACGGTGGCCACCTTCTCAAAGTTGAAGGAGGGAGGCAGCAGAAGAGAAAGTGGGTGACAGGCACAGAGAAGGAACGGAGTCACGTAGAAATCACCCTGAGCATGAAGACTCAGCTCGGGAGGAGAGCATCTGCACTAGAGAGGGACTGCTGAGGCAGGGATGCTGAGGAAAGAGAGGAGCAGTGGCATTCCTGGGGACAGGCCTGGCCAGGGAGGCTGGCCTCCCGCGCCCGTGCCAAGGAAAGGGACCAGAAACGCAGCGGGAAGGCTCAGAAGGCCATGGGGGTGGACACTGAGTTCTGCAGATGCTCCCTGGGGACATGGCAAGGGCTGTGCTCTCAGGAAAGGAGGCCACGTCCTGGCGGGACAGTTGGCTGCAAAGAGTGATCCTTGGAAAGGACAAGGACTTCCTGAAAGGAGGACATGTGGCAGGGTGGGGAGGGAATCATGGTGTGGAGAAGAAAGCAGAGCCTGAGGAGGGGACTCACTCATGACCCCAGGAGTCCGGGGAAAGCAAGTCTGTACCAGCAGGGAACGCGAGGCACAGTGGCCGAGCTGGAGCAGAGGAAGGAGACAGGGAAGGCCCCAGCTGTCTGCAGTTTTCTGGCCGCTGTCTGGGGGCTCCAGAGTGCCATGGAAGGGTCACAGAGTGAAAGGTGGGAGCAGGGTTCCTGTGAGGGGGTGAAGGCTGACCTGCCAAGAGACGGCCAGTGTGGGAGGGAGGGAAGACCTGTCCCTGCCAGGACTGTGGGAATGAGGGGATGGGAAGCTGCAGGTGAAGACAGTGTGACACGGAGGTCAGAAGTCAGGTCGTTTCCAAGTCTGCAGCTCACTTGTTCCCTGTCATGAAAATCAAGACTGAGATGCATTCCCCAGGGGTGGCCAAAGACCACACTCCACATCCATACCTGCGACCCAGCGAAGTGGTTCTACCCAGGGTCACCTACCCCATGGCGGGGAACTAGCCTTGTGGCTGCTGCCCTGAGCCCCTGCTCCTTGTCACAGATCAGACTTCTGCAGTAGTCCCCACTCTAATGACACTTCACGGGACATGTGAGTGGCATCTACTCCTCAGCACGCCCATGAAAGTAAGGAGCAACTGGCAGAGTCAGAAGAGGAAGTGCTGTGACGGCACAGTCATGGCTGTCCCCACTAGAAGCCATGTATTGTAAATGGCTCATTAGGGAGGTTCCAGCTCTTCCACCAACAGGACGCAGGAGCAAGGACAGCAGCCCACCAGTCAGGGGACGCTCACTCATGATTTGACACTGCTCCAGGGAGGAGCTGGGGGTTCGGCATCAGCTGGCAACCATGGGTGGGGAAAGGATTGCAGGAGGGGACACTGGCGAGGATGACAATTGGAGCTGCTGCTATTTCAGGTCCCTCACAACCCTGAGGCCTTTGTCCCATGTTGAAGGTACCTTGTCCCCCTCACCTCATGTCCTCGAACTTCTCCAGGGACAGAGTAGGTGCATCTCACAAGAATAGAAGAGCAAGCCGTCGTCTGTTGATCCAACATTTACTAACCAGCTACTGTGTCCTGGGCACCCGGTTTACCGCAATGAGTGACCCACAGGACTTACCCTCAAGGAACTTGGAGATGCTGGATGGCCCGACTCTTGCAGTGATTACAACCCTGGGTTAAAAGTGTCTGATGGAGGGAGAGTGGGGGCAAGGCAGAAAGTGCCACCCGAACTCAGAGACAAAAGTACCTAACATTTTGGGGGTGGGAGGGGCAGTGAATGTGACTTTAAACTTGGGCCCTGAAGAAAGACAGGGTCTGCCAGGTCGAGAGGAGGTGGGTCTTCCAGGCTGTGGGAATGGCCTGAGAGCAAGCAAGGAATCCTGGCAGGGCAGGCTGGGTCGGGGACCCGCGACCAGGCAGCACATTGTGACCCAGCACAGAGTGTTAGGCGATAATGCTGGAGCGAGCTGCGGCCGACTGCACCAGGAGAAGGCTTGGCAGGGTTCTCAATAGGGGGCTGATGGCAGTCTGATGACGACTGAGATTTACAGAGTGGCTAGGAGCAAGCAGAGCCCGCCAGGTTGGTTCAACCCTGCAGTGCAAGCCTCAGTCTATGGCCCCGTGGACCCCAGGCAAGTGCTACTGCTCCTCTTGCAGCTTCCATGCCCTCTGGAGTGCCCTCTGGGGTACACATTGGGGATTGGATAGGTCGCTGAGGACTTAGGTTGCTGTTCAGACCCTTCCCTAAGGGTGCAGCACACAAGTGCCTAAGCTCCCTCCAGCAGCTCCACCCCATCTCCTCCTTCTACAGCTCTTGTACTGTCAGCTCCTCCTCTAAATCTCTCCACTGGGGGGCGCTGTTCCACCTGCACCCCCGCCCCCAGGTCCTCCTCCTGAAGCCCCGCCCCC
>NW_007730319.1:81790-104514 GCF_000696425.1 Galeopterus variegatus | reverse complement strand
GCTCATCCTCCTGCGGCCCCGCCCCCAGTTCCTCCTTCTGAAGTCCCGCCCCCAGCTCATCCTCCCGTGGCTCCGCCCCCAGCTCCTCCTCCTGCAGCCCCACCCCCAGCTCATCCTCCTGCGGCCCCGCCCCCAGCCCCTCCTCCGCCAGCTCTTTCTCACAGCCCAGCTTACCCAGCAGCTCTGCCTCAGCTCCTCCTTGTCTTCAGCAGTTGAGTGGGCCTGGCAGTGACGGTTCAACCCGATGATGCACGGATCGTGCCCACCCCAGGGCCTGTCACATAGAAGGTGTGTGTGCACTGAGGCTAGTGGTTCTCGTTCTCATTATTTCTTTCTCAGGGCTCAGGTCTGGGACAGGGGAAGGGGCTTGAACAGGGTGGCACCTGAAGGAGTCAGGAGGAGACACCTGACGGGGCCACCTGTGGTCACACGTCACTCTGAGGGCTGAGCTGAGGTTGGATACCAAGGACTTGTGCACAGCAGCCCTGGGGTAGGAGCCAGGAAGCTCAGGGCCTGCGGTGCCTGGGGCTGGCATAGCCAGGGCGCTGAGAGTATCAGCGATGTCTGGGTAGGGGGAGGGCAGCAGGAGAAAAAGCAGAGCCCAGGACTGTCCCTGTGTGCTGCCAGAGGGCTGAAGCCAGCCCCGACTCTCACTAGCCCACACTCCTCCGTGTTCCCCTCGGACTTGATGACCTCTGTCATAGGACTGACCACACGCTGTGCTGCCTTTGCCTTTCTCTACCTGTCCGTGCCATAGTCCGTGAGCTCTCCGAGCATTCCATCAGGTGGATCTGAGTCACCCAAATCCCAGCCTTCCCAGTCCCAGTCTTCCTTTGGGACTGCTGTGCTGACAGATGGAAGCAGCGAACCATCGAGGTCAGTGGGGATTCAGGTCACCTGGGAAACGGGGTGAAGGTCGGGCCCACTGGCCGTGAGCTTGGAGGACTGGTGTGTGATGAGCTTCTGTGTTCCCACAGGCCCCCGAGGCCCAGAGAGCTTGTGGAAGATGAAGATCTGTTGCCTCTCCTTCCGGCAGCCTTATGCTGGCTTTGTCTTAAACGGGGTCAAGACCTTGGAGACATGTTGGTGTCCCCTGCTGGGCAGCCACCAGAACCATACCATCGCCATCCACATTGCTCACAGGGACTGGGAAGACGACACCTGGTGGGAGCTGCTGCAGGAGAGGCTCGGGATGACGCCCGCTCAGATTCAGGCCTTGATTCGGGAATGGGAAAAGTTTGGCCGAGGAGAGGTAGCTGGTAAGTGACAATGTGTCGATCGTTGTACAGATGAGTCCAAGAGCTGCCACCCTGGATCTGGCTGGGGAGTTTGGGGGCTTCTCTTTTGTTTTGAACTGGTTTGTGTGTTTGCTGCAGTTTTCCTAAGCAACACAACTTCAATGGGGCAGCAAGGGGCCCTGAGCTGGGGTCTGCAGGCCCAGCCTGAATCACCTCCAGTAAATCATTTCTCTGCTCTGGGCCTTGGTTTCTGATTCTGACCTGTGAGGCTGGGTCATGTCCATGATGTCATGTGGTGCTGGGCTGTGCGTGTGCGTGTGCGGGTGAGTGGGGGGGGGCAGAGACCACCAGAGGCAGCACAGCACATTGTGCAGGTCGGCTGCCTGCCTGGCTTCGCGTGCCTGCCCTGTCCCCACCACCAGTGGCACCCTGGGCTAATCCCTTCACCTCCGTGGGTGGTGGAGGGTCCACATCTGCACCTGTCCCTGGTGAACTGCCTCAGAGCCTCGTTGCCTCCATGTTCCCGGGCAGTGGCTGGTGCCCTTCCATTCTGAAATTCCTACCCTCAGCAGTCTTGCTGGCACCTGCATATTATTTGTGTCACTTCACAGAGGAGTAAGCCCTGTCCTCTTCATTTCTGAAACCCTCCCTCTGCCTCACCCAGGATTCCCGGAACATGTTTGGTTCATCATCTGTGCTCAGAGAGAAGGCCCTGCTGCCCTTCCTGTCTTTGTGGTGATGTCATCTAAGTCTGTAGCGGCCATAATTTTGAATAACCAAGTTGTCACACTGGCAAGCCTTTGTTTATGGAAGGAAAAACCACCTGTGTGTTTCTCTCTTTGTGCACAGGGCTCGTTGACATTAGGGAAATGTTGGATAGTCCTGAGAACTTAGCTCCTGAGGAAGTTGTGGAATTGGAAAAGCAAGCTGTCCTGAACAACCTGCAGCAGAAGTACCTGACTGTGATTTCCAACCCCAGGTGGTTACTGGAGCCCTTACCTAGCAAAGGGGGAAAGGATATATTCCAGGTTGACATTCCAGAGCACCTGATCCCTTTTGACCAAAAGGTATGACGTGTGTGGGCTCTTGAGAGGAATGTAGCTGAGAAACCAGCTAAATCATGGCACCGTTGATTTGCCATCTTGGCGCACGTGCATGTAGATCAGGTTAAGTGTGAATTACGCCTGCGTTGTACCATGATTCCTACTACATGGCGTTCACAGAAACGGGTTTCTGTGCTCACAAGAAGGGTATAGGGGGTGTTGCTGGTCATTTTGTTCCTACTAATGTCTGGATTGTAGAAATAAATGTGTCACAGTTAACTGTGAAGTGTCTGGGGCTCCTTTATGTTTCCCCAGTCTTTGTTCTGGTCAAAACTCATCAGCTCTTTGATCAGTATCCTTGTGACCTTTTGCAAAGCGTGGGTCCAGGCACTGAATGGTTGCTCAACAGTGACCAGCCATCAATAGCCTGACTCATCCAGGAGGAAGAGGACATCAGACTTAAAAACTTGCAGCTGTCTGTCCTTCCAGATTCCTCTAGGTCTCTTGCACATGCATCTCCCACTCATGAAGGCCAATGGTTCATGAAGCCCATGATGTTTTTGTGATTTCCCAGCAAAGTTTCGAGTGGTGGTTAGTTATGAGTATCATGGGCTTTCCCCCCAGGCATGTACTGGAGTTGCTGGTCTCTTCTGAGCCAGAACACATTACTTGTACCTCCCTTAGCAGATGAGGCAGCCTCTTTGGAGGGCCCCTGGGTGCTGGGTTGGGACTCTTCGCTGTGGAACAGAAACTTCCTGGGAACAGTGTGGGGACAGCGATGAGGAAAGAATCTCCTATATCAAGGTATGGGAATAATGTAAGGTGATACTCCCAAGGTCAGAACTGAGGCTGTACTGACTCCTGAGCAGCAGGCAAGGCTCAGGGGACTGGATCTTGCTGGGCGCGCCCTCACAGTTTGTAGAAAATCCTTTGCTGAGTGTGTGGAAATGCTGCTCCCTCAAATGGAAGAGGACAATGGGAAACAAGCCTGTCTTGGGCAGGGTCTTTAGCCTCACGTCCATGAGACGTGTGGTATAGACGGTTAGAAATGACGCAGAGTCCTGATTCTCATTTAGATGGTTTATTTGCTACCATGAGGTTTTGTTGTGTTTATTAAGACCAAAAATGGGTTCACCATTTGAAAATGGCCCTTTATATCACTCCTCAGTGGCCTTTGAGTTTAGGGACCTGGATTGTCCTTAAACTATTCACAGAATGCACACGTGTAATCAGCCCTCCTGCTCTTCCTCATTGGGCGGATCACTGGGAGACATTTCTAAGAGGGAAGCCATCACAATGGAATAACAGATGTTATACAGAGACACTGGGAGACCATTGCCTGGGTAAAGTGGGAGATTGGGGAGCGGGTCCCCTCCAACTTCCATCCCAGCATTGGCCCTGGGCTCAAACCTAACATTCACAGAAGTGGCCCTTTCCCAACTTGGATCATTTGGCTCTTCAGGGGGACGATTTCCTAGGGGTTGTCTAGCAACACTGCCCCTAGACCCGGTACCCCCTTGGAACATGGAGAACTGAGGGTTACTGGGACCCTGAATATTTGGGGCTACCCCCTGGGGCTTGCTGTTGGCTTCTTTCTTGGGATTAATGTGTTGGATTCGCAGGGATTGTCTCGTAGGTACCAGCTTCTTTCTCTTTGCGGTTGCTGCACAGGTTGCTGGCACAGCAGTGTTTCTGAGGTCACCTTTTCTATGAATGTTCTCAAGGAGCCCAGGATGATCTCTCTGAAAATTGGGGTTCCCGTAAAGCTGAAACAAAAGGAAACATTTCAGTCACTCTGAGATTAGATGTCCATTGCTTTTATCACCCAGAATCACAAGAGTCTTATTTCATGATGGAGAAAGGAAATGTTTAAGGTGCTGGCAGGTGTCACTGTGCCCTATAGCATGACCTCACTAGAGAGAAACAATTCATAAGTGAGGGTGGCAGTCTGTACATTTGACATTCCCTGGCTCTGAGAGTCTCTACTCCTACCCACAGAGTATCTCTAAGGGGGTGGTAATTTAATATCAGAATCTGTGCTTTCTAAGTGGAGATTTTAATATTTCAATAAATAATAGCTCATGTTAAAAAATGTTGTCCTCACAAATGAAACTCTTGTAGTATGTCATTCACCTTGGCGTCCTGTAAAGATGTTGGAGTAACAGAGAAAAGGGGTAAGAGGAATATTTTCTACTTTACCATAAGTTTCTTGTTCCCCTGAGAATCAGCTGAAGAGGCCTTTGTGCGTATTTTGCTGAATCCATAGCGGTTCATTTGGCGAATGAAGGTCTTCATGCTGTCTGTTTCAAAAATCCTGTCCACTCCTCTCCTGCGAAGAATTTCCCTCTGGAAAAGGTCTTCCTCTATGACCACGGTGTGTCCCTCGTCATCCCAGTGCACAGACTCGAAAGCATCATCCTCAACGATCTTCCAGAGCCTCCTCGGGAAGGAGAGTGTTCTGGGGTCACTGTCTTCTTCTACACGGGATGCACGATGGTTTTGATCTGCTGGTTGTTCATCATTTTGGGAGTCTGCATCTTGTCCCATGGCTTGGTCATCTTGGCCGTCTGATACCTCCCTCGGATCCAGGTTTGGATCAGGTGGGACCCCACCTGCTGGCTCTCCACCAGAAGATGAGGCGAGCTGGTCGTATAGCATACATTATACGAAGTTATACGAGTCTGTATCTTGTCCCACGTTTTGGTCACGTTGTCTGTCTGATACCTCCCTCGGATCCAGGTTTGGATCAGGTGGGACCCCGCCTGCTGGCTCTCCACCAGAAGATGAGGCGAGCTGGGTTTCACTGTCATCAGTACCCTGACTATCCATGAGGCTACACTGTCATCAGGAGCAGTTTGTACCCCACACCATTAACCACTGTCCCCGTAAGTACAAACTGCCTTCAGTCTGAGTGGCGATGCCCAATAAATACTGTCCACATGATTCTAGAATCTCAGTAGGGGGGCAACCAGGGCTTGTCATGTGATGTCACATAGGTGGCTCACGGCCAGTCTGGAGATTGAGCCCTGGCCAAGTGTTGGGGGCGGGGGAGCCAGTGGCTGGGACACCCTGCTTCTCTCTTTTCTAAAAGTGTAGAAAGGGTGGTTCAGATTCCCAGAATAGTCTCCCATGTGCTGACAGACACATGGTTTCACGGGCCCACCCCTGCATGAGTTGAGTGGCCTTGATCCCATGGCCACTCCCACCCCTGAAGACAGGGGAGGCCTGTTGCTGGCCTCTCTGGTTTGCTCAAGGGCCAGTCCACAGTTAGTCCTAACTTGGGTATTGCCAGGACTGTCTGGGTCAGCTGGGCCCCTGGGTGACTGTACGTCCCAGGAGATGGTGGTCCCTACCAGGCTGGGAAATCTAGTCTCGGTTGGTGTCCCTCTTCTTCCCCCCATCTCTTCCCTCCTTTGGTCTCTTCCAACCTCTCGTGCTGGTGGGTTCCATCTGCTCAGATGGGCCCAGAGAAAGTGTGACTTATTACCACCTGCTCCAGTTGTCCCCAGAGTGTGCCTGTGCCTGAGCACAGTGGAAGTGCTCCTCTTTCTCCTTGACCTGAGCGGTACTCAGAGCACGGATGAATCCCTCTGGCATTTCTTTATTACCTTGTTAAACTTCCATTCTACCACGAAATTTAACTATTGGAATTACTGCAAAATTCTCTGTTTAATGCATTATTTACACACAAAATAGGCCTGAATTTTTAATCTCTTTAGCCCATCATAACTAAACAATAGGGCTTGGAACTGATGCAACAGTCTACACAAATGAGATGGGCCTTGAAAGCATATTATAGTCCTCAAACAGCAAAGTAGCTACTAGGGTGTGCAGAATTTAATAATTATTATTTTTTTTAGGTTATAATTGAAGAGAAAAATATTATTTTCATAAAAAATTCACAGAAGTCTAAAATACATTCCTTGATCCTGTTTTAGAAATAATGATCTAATTAGTCACTAATAAGAGGTGCTAAATTGGCTTATTGCTCCCAAAACCATGGTACTCAAAGACAGCAGTGTGTTACTGGCAGAGGTTATCAATGTAAATCTTGAACAGCTGTCTCTTCTACATCTCCGTTTCTTCTAACACAAAATACAGATAAGATTATCAATCCTGGCTTAAGGGTCAACACGTGTAATAAAACACAACTTTGTATTCTAACATACATTTTTATTACATTTTTATTTTATTCATGAGTTTTGATTTCATGAAGGACTTCCTCATTGTTAACTTTAGAAAAGTTGAAAAATATATTTCTAAATATAATTGGTGTCAGAAACGCACAGAATCTTTAGAGAAAGGAGGTGCAGAAGAGCATCCCAGAATGAAAAGATAATTACACAGCAGCTAAATAAAATGTTAGATGCAGTAACTAAAAATGAATTTTATAAAAGATCACTACTATTATTTTATTCTTATTTTGGCTACCCATGTATTGTTAAAATCACTCACGGTAAGGAATGGTTATATTAGCTACTTATTTCTGTACTTTTATCAATTTAGATGTAGTGCAGTGCTCATCACTTAACAGGAATATCATTCAACCTTTCGGTCAAAGAAGGCTTATGCATCTGAAATTAAATATTCATTCAAAACGCAATTTTTAAAAAAAACATAAAATATTTAAAAATAAAAATAAAAACCTATGTAACTACTTCATATTGGACATAGATGCGTTTCCCCATGACAATGGCTTCTGCCCAGACTCCAAAGTATAAGTATCTGCCTACCCAACTACAATATTGTGAGTAGATTTTTAAAAAAAATTTCAGTATTATCCATGCATGTTTCCATATAATAAAATCCACAATCACCCTGTGAAACTGGTTGCAAGTTTCTCAGTGTATAGCAAATTATCCATTAGGGAGAGAACTAACAACAAATCAACCAAGAAAATTAAATCTGCTAAAAGTTGTCAATAATACTTACTGCCTCTTATCATAGAATGAGTTAAGCTGACAAGTAACAATTCCAGAGATGAGTATCACCATTCTCTTTGAAATTAGACCTGTGTTGCATAACACTTCATCTCTTCTGATACGGGTTTTTAACTTTGTAGTTATTGAATCATTGTAACATTAACTGAAATGCCCAGTGTGACTATCAGAAAAGAAATTTTTTTCTTAAGTGCATTGATCTATTGGTATCTTTAAACAAGCATAATAACTTTTGAGACACCAGTGATATCATTTGAAAAAGCATGAATATTCACCCTCCGTGTCTATTTGTTTCATGTTACCGTCTTCTGCTCACTCTTCTATTCTTTGTTTCAATTATCTTGACTTTTCAAGAATTCTTGTCCCCCATATCAACACCCATGTCACCTGATATATATGCATTTACTTTCAAAAAATCTACTGGGATTCTAATACCTTCTCATCTTTATTGTTTCTCACATTTTCAGGATATGATATTAGTATTTATACCCTTTCATTTTATGCACCACAAGTATAGAAAAAATGAAATTTAGCTCTATTCCTGCATCAAACTCCTCTGAAACTCATTTTATGAATTGTTGCCCATTGCCTATCATCAGTTAGACAGAGAAGAAGGATCTAACATCAGTGTTATGCACAAAATAACTGAAATGTACAATTAAGGATACATTTCTTACATTAATATTCTAAGTGGAGGAATTCACTAGTCAGTAGTTGGAGTGAAGAGCTTTAAAAGCACAGCTATGGAGTTAGATAATTCTGGGTTTGAACTTTTAATGCTCCTTACTGATTGTATGTCATTGAGAAATGCATTGAACATTTCTGTGCCTCATTTTCTTACATATAATCAAAGACTAAAATTGTGCCAACTTCCCGAGTTAATGGAAAATTAAATGAGACAGCGTATGTAAAGCACTGAGCAGAATGACTAACACGTAATAAGTGCTCAAAAATACTTAACCCTTGTCTTTATTGTTTTCTATACCCAGGTATCAAAAACGTTTCATTTATAATGATATACATAACATTCTCTCTCTCCTCTTTCTCTCTCCCTGTCTCTCTCTATGTCCACCCCTTCTTCCCTCTCTCTGTCTCTCAGATTATACCAATCAGACAAATATTGAAAACATTTACATACCCAAAGAGTAGCCTTAGAAGACTGAAAAGAACAAAAAAAAAAAAAAAAACATATTGCTACAAAGCCACAAAGATTGGAACAGAAAATAAATAATGCAGTTTTAGCTTCAATATGTAAAGAGTTTGGAAACTGAACACTCCATGTTTACCATAGATAAAAGCTAGACAAATTGAAAATCAGCAACTTACTTGGATCCATGAGAAAATCAAACTTGCAGAGCGAATCCACACCCCAAAGCCTAGACAGACAGACAGATCCATCCCTGGATCTGCTTACCTAGAGCAGAAGCGAGTGGACACAATAAGTGATAAGACTACTTACTTCACTAGTAAATTTCTTGAATGCCTATGGACGGACAGGTTTGATAGCTTGAAACTCCTAGGGTCACAATCATAGGAGTGGTCCACACAATTTCTTAGCTTTTCTTTTAAGGAACCCACCAGGTTCTCACAGTGAGAATCTGAGAAAAATCTACTGCTGGACCTGGCAGGAAGAGGGGAAGAGAAGTCACTGCAAAACTCTCCCAGACCTTTCTCAGATACAAAGGCCTATTCCGCAAGGGAAAATACTTTGTTAGAGCATAATATGGAAACCTTATCTGATCTGGGATCCTGAGAGAACAATTTCTCTCATGCCCTCTCCAGTTTACTTGTGTCACCTAAGAAAAACAACAAAAACAACAAAATCCCAAACGACAGGGAACAAAATGTGAAAGAAATATATTGGGACTACTGCAGCTTCAGGAAACAGCAGAGAACAGAGAACAGAAAGAGAATGAAAAACATTATATCCCTGGAGGAGGAAGAGGAATACTGGTAAAGCACACACCCCAAGACAGAGGCCCAATAATAGACTGAGACTAAATCAGAAAATACAGAAATATTTCCTCTCCTACACTCTGCCACCATACCACAGAACCTCCAGTGGATTTCAGCTGCAAGATTCAGACTTTATCTGAGTAACAGTACAAACAGAAGACCTCCACTGTACAAAAAGAAAAAAAAAGAGAGAGAGAAACAAGGACATAAGAAGAATTTTAATCTGATCTCCTAGCGAGATCAACATAAATTCTTAAGTCAAGGATTATTTACCTCAATACCCATTACCCATATAATTATGACTTTCAATAAAAATTTATGACATACCAAAAGGCAAGAAAAAACAGTTTGAAGACACAAAGCTATTATTAGAACAGGACTCAGACTTGACACAGTAGTATCTGACAATAAATTTTAAAATAATTATGACTAATAGATAGGAGCTCTAATACAAAATGTAGGCAATGTGCAAGACCAAATGGGTAATGACAGCAGAGAGTAGGAAACTGTAAGTAACTAAATGAAGAATGACTTTGGTGGGTTTATCAGTTGGCTCAACACAGCCAAAAAAAAAAAAAAAAAAAAGAAAGAAAGAAAGAAAGAAAAGAAAAGAAAAATCAAATAAATGAAAGGAAAGTAAAGAAAGAAACTGAATTTGAAGATAGATCAATAGAATCTTCCCAGACTGAAATGCAAACAGAAAAAAGAATGAAACAACCAAAACAGAACATCTGAGAACTGAGATGTAAAAGAAACAAACTTGGATTAACAGAAGGAGACAAACGAGAGGATAAGACAGAAATATTTGGAATAATAGACTGAGAATTTTCCCAAAGTGGTGAGAGACAACAAACCACAGATTCAGGAAGTTTGGAGAACTGAGCAGGATAAATACCAAAACAAACCACATCTAGGTATATCATATTCAACTTTAAAAAAGCCTAGCAAAAGAGTAAATTTTGAAAGAAGCCAGAGGGTAGAAAAACATTTCACTCATAGAATCAAAGTGCTATGGACTGAATGTTTATGTTCTCCCAAAATTCATACACTGAAATCCTAACCCTCAAGGTTATGGTATTAGGATGTGGGGCATTTGGGAGGTCATTAGGTCATACGGCAAGAGCCCTCATGAATGGGATTAGTGCCCTTACAGAAGAGACACCAGGGAGCTCCCTCCTTCCTTCCACCAGGTGAGGACACAGCAAAAAGGTGTCTGTCTAGCAAGTGGGTGCTCACCAGATATTGAAACTTACTGGCACCTTGATCTTGGACTTCACAGGCTTCAGAACTATACGCAATAAATTTCTGTTGTTTAAAAGCCACCCAGTTTATAGTATTTTGTTAAAGCAGCTGCCTGAAGAGACTCAGACAGTAAGAAACCATATAACCAAGAAGAGAGTGGAATGAAATATTTCAAAGAAAAAAATAACCCTGCAAACTTAGAATTGTCCTTAAATGGTGAAGGATAAATAAAATTTTCCCAGGTGAAAAATAAAATAAAATAACTGAGGGAATTCATTGCTGCCTCACTTGCACAGTGAGGAATGTTAATAGAGGCTCCTCGGGCTTCAGTAAGTAGAATCTACCTAAAGAAAAGAAGAGCATCAGAGAAGAAACAAGTGAAGGAAAAATAAAGTATTTCATCTTTCTTATTCTTAATTGATTTAAAACAGCTGTTTAAAGTAATAATATTAACAATGTACTGGTTATTTTAAATGGATAAGTGAATCGAAAGTCAGCAATGTCACAAAGGATGAGAGAAAGGAATTGGGTCCACTCTGTAATGAGGTACCTGTAGTACACATGAGGGGGGATAGCATCATTGTACACTTAGCTTAATTTTAATATATATTGTAAACTAAGGCAATCACTATTTTTTAAAAAAGAAAATATAATTGATGTGCTAAGAGAGGAGCCAAAAGGAAACTGTATAAAGTGATCAATTGAAATCTAGAAAATCAGAATGAGAGGGGGGGAATAAAACCAAGGACAAATGCAGTGATAGAAAACAATTCTTAAGATGGTAGATTTAAATCCAACTGTATCAATTATCAATTTAAATGTGCATAGTCTAAATGCCCAATTGGAAAACAGATTATTTGATTGGATTAAAAAACTATGTTTTCTACAAGAAATCCATGTTAAAAATAAAGGCATTTATAAAATGTCTTTATATTTAAATTTAAATTAACACTTTGGTTAAACGTAAATGGATAAAAAAAGATATAATATTATAACACCAATCAAAATAGCCCTACGGTAGCTATATGAATTTGAAGAAGACTTCAAAACAAGGAAGTTTATCAGAAATAAAGAGAGGCACATAATGATAAAGGGATTATTTCTTCAAAAAGTCATAACAATCCAAAATGTATGAGCACCTAGCGACAGAACATCAAAATAAATGAGGCAAAAATTGATAGAACTAAAAGAATAGACAAATCAACTAATATAGTTGAAGACTGAATTCAAAAACTGATAGATTAAGTAGGCAGAAAATCAATAAGGAAATAGATGACCTAGATAGCACTATCAATCAGCTTAATCTACGTGATAATTATAGAATACTTCATCCAATAAAAGCAGAACTCACATTCACACTTAGCTTAATTTTAATATATATTGTAAACTAAGGCAATCACTATTTTTTTAAAAAAGAATATAATTGATGTGCTAAGAGAGGAGCCAAAAGGAAACTGTATAAAGTGATCAATTGAAAGCTAGAAAATCAGAATGAGAGGGGGGGAATAAAACCAAGGACAAATGCAGTGATAGAAAACAATTCTTAAGATGGTAGATTTAAATCCAACTGTATCAATTATCAATTTAAATGTGCATAGTCTAAACACCCAATTGGAAAACAGATTATTTGATTGGATTAAAAAACTATGTTTTCGACAAGAAATCCACGTTAAACATAAAGGCATTTATAAAATATCTTTATATTTAAATTTAAATTAACCCTTTGGTTAAAAGTAAACGGATAAAAAAAGATATAATATTATAACACCAATCAAAATAGCCCTACGGTAGCTATATTAATTTGAAGAAGACTTCAAAACAAGAAAGTTTATCAGAAATAAGTAGAGGCACATAATGATAAAGGGATTATTTTTCTTCAAAAAGTCATAACAATCCTAAATGTATGAACACCTAACGACAGAGCATCAAAATAAATGAGGCAAAAATTGATAGAACTAAAAGAAGAAATAGACAAATCAACTAATATAGTTGAAGACTGAATTCAAAAACTGATAGATTAAGTAGGCAGCAAATCAATAAGGAAATAGATGACCTAGATAGCACTATCAATCAGCTTAATCTACGTGATAATTGTAGAATACTTCATCCAATAAAAGCAGAACTCACATTCTTCTCAAGCACACACGTAACACTCACCAGCAGATTATATTGAGCCACTAAAAACACTTTGTTACATTTAAAAGAATAGAAATCGCACAAAGCATGTTCTCAGATTATTGTGTTCCATCATATTAACAGGTTAAAAATGGAAAAATACTATTATATTAAAAGATGCATAAAACACTCAATAAAGTTTATTATGTATTAATGATAAAAAGTGGCACAAAACTACAAATAGAAGTGAATTCCTTTAAACTAATAAAGGGTATATATATAAAAACATCTGTAGATAACATCATAATTCATAAAGAGAGACTAAATGTGTTCCTCTGAAATTCAAGAATTAAGCAGTTTATCCCCTCTCAGCAATCCTATCCAACATCAACTGGAAGTCCCATCTAGTAGTTTATCCCCTCTCAGCAATCCTATCCAACATCAACTGGAAGTCCCATCTAGAACAATAGATAAGGAAAAAAAGGCAAACAGATTCAAAGGAAAAAATAAACTTGTCTTTATTTGCAGATGACAGGATCTGTACACAGAAAACTACAAACACTCATGAAAGAAATCAAAGAAGATTTCAATAAATGGAGAGATATTCTGTATTCATAGATTGAGCAGCTCAATATTTTTAAGATATCATATCTTCTTAACATGATTTACAGTTTCAATATAATTTCAGTCAAAATCCCAGCAAGCTTTTTTTGTAGATATCAACAAACTGATTCAAAACGTTCAAAGAATACAGAATAGTCAACTCATCATTTTAAAAGAAGATGAAAGTTGGAGGACTAACACCACGTGATTGCAAGACTCAATAGCTAGAATAATCAAGACAAAGTGTTGCTGGTGAAATAATAGACATATAGATCTAAGGAACAGAACAATGAGGCCAGAAGTAGATCCATGCAAATACAGTAAAGTGATAATTGATAAAAGCACAAAGGTTCAACAGAGAAAGGTGAATCTTTCCAACAAAAGGTGCTAGAACAATTGAACATTTGCATGCAAACATTGAACCTAGACATAGACCTCACAACTTCGACAAAAAAAAATCAATTCAAAAATGGGCCATAGGCTTAAAAATATTCTAGAAGAAAACACAGAAGAAAATTTAAGTGACCTTGGGTATTTGGATCACTTTTTAGATAACAACAGTTAGAGTACGATCTAAGAAAGAGAAATTTGAGATGTTAGATTTTATTATAAACTTTGCTCTGTGAAAGACATTTGGAGAAAATATCTGCAAGTTACATGTCTGATAATGGACTTGTATCCATAATATACAAAGATCTTACAAAACTTAACCTTATGAAAATGAAAAACAATTTTAAACCTGGGAAGAAGATTGCAGCAAATATTTCACCATAGAAGATAAATGGGTGACAAATCATCATATAAAAGGAAGCCCAACATCACTTGTCAGGAGGGAAATGCAAAGTAAAACAATTACATAATGTATACCTACTAGAATGGCAGGAATTAAAAAAAAAATAATAGAATGGCAGGAATTAAAAAAATTAAAAGTGCCAATTACTGGCAAAGATGTAGAGCATCAGGATCCTCAATCATTGCTGATGGGAATACAAATGGTATAGTCACTTTGGAAGACAGTTTGACAGTTTTCTTATAAAGCAAAACATAGTCTTACAATACAATCCACCAATCATGCTACTAGGTATTTACCAACTGTTTTAAAGTGCACATTCCTTGACTTATATTGGGGTTACATCTTGGTAAACTCATCATAAGTTGAAATATCATAAGTTGAAAATGCATTTTTTAATTAATGAGTTTATTTATTTTCCATTACTCAATCTTTCCTCAATCCCCTTTTCCCTTCCCAACTCCCACCTCTAGTAACCATACATTTGTTGTCTCCTTCTGAAAGGTCAATATATTAATTTAGTCTTTTCTTTCTTTCCTTTTTTTGTTCATTCTTCCTTTTCTTTCTTAGCACCTACTTGTGAGTGAGGACATCTCTTTCTGTGTCTGGCTTATTTCATTTAAAATAATATTCTCCAGGCTCATACACGTTATTGCAAATGACAGAATTCCATTCTTTTTTATGGCTGGATAGTATTCCACTGTGTATCCATACCACATTTTCCCAATTCAGTTCTCCATCGTTGAACATTTAGGTTGGTTCCATATTTTGGCTACTGTCGATAGAGCTGCAATGAACATGAGTATGCATGTATCTTGTAGACATGATGATTTCCATTCCTTTCGGTATGTACCCAGCAGTGGGATTGCTAGATCATATGGCAGTTCTATCCGTAGTTTGAGGAAACTCCATACTGTTTTCCATAATGGCTGTACTGTTTTACAGTCTCACCCACAGCATTTTATTATAAAAATAATATTTTCCCTTTCTCCACATCTTCACCAGCATTTGTTATTCTCGGTCTTTTTAATGATGGCCAATCTAACTGGAGTGAGATGATATTTCTGTGTGGTTTCAATTTGCTTTTCCCCGATGATTAGTAATGTTGAGCATTTTTTCACATACCTGTTGGCCATTTGTTTGTCTTCTTTTGAAAACTGTCTGTTCGGCTGCTTTGCCGATTTTATAATTGGATTTTTTGTTTTATTACTACTAAGTTGTTTGAGTTCCTTATATATTCTGGATATTAATCCCTTGTAAGATGTAGAGTTTGTAAATATTTTCTCCCATTCCATAGGTTGTCTTTCACTCTGTTGATTGTTTTCCTTGCTGTGCAGATATTTTTACTTTGATACAGTCCCATTTGTTTATTTTTTCTTTTTTTGCTTGTGCTTTGGGGTTCTTATCTATAAAGTCTTACAGGAATTCTACTACATTTTTAAAGGTATTAATGTATTTGTAATTTTTCTCCTTCATATCCTTGATAATTTTTTCATTTCATTATGTTCTCTAATTGAGTCTTCTGTTATCTCTTTGAGATTTCTTAAGAGCATTGCTCAGAATTCTTTTTCAGAGATTTCAAGTGTTTCCTGTTCTATGGAGACTGGTACTTGATAATTACTGTATTCCTTTGGTGGTGTCATGTTTCTTGTTTATTTATATTTCTAGTATCTCTCCATTGATCTCTGGTCAACTGGTAGAGTAGTTGTTTCTTCTATTACTCGGGGGTGGGCTTTGAGGAGAAAGACATCCTGCTCCATTTGCAGGCTGCTGGTGACTCTCCTTGTGTCAATGCAGTTGAGTGTGCAATGGGCTGCTTGGAGGTTGGTACTGGCTGCTTTGTGTCAGTGAGTTGTCCTTGTAGCAGTAGTAGCTGCAGCAGTGGCTGTGGTGGAACACCTGCATTGACATGTTGTTTGTGGTGCTCTTTGGGGCTTCCAGGTGGGCCTATGGTTACAGGATGCTCCCTTTCCTCCTGCCTGGGTGGTGGGACAGACTGCCCAAGACTTCTGGCTGGGCCCCAGTCATGCAGGTCACTTCCTTGCCTGCTACTCAGACGTTTGGATGGGTTGCTTGGGGCTTCCATCTGGGCCCCTGTCATGCAGATCATTGCATTGCCTATTGCTCAGGCAGTGGGATGGGCTGCCCTGGGCTTCTGGCTGGGTCCTCAGTGGCGTGGGACACACCCTCCCCTCCTGCCAGGGTGGTGTGACAGGCTGCTGGATTCTTCCAGCTGGAGTCCTAGTTACATGGGATGCTGGCTTGCCTGCTGCTCAGGCGGTGGGATGCTGCTTGGCCCAGGGCTTCCAAAAGTGCATTTTTGATTTACGTTACTTTCAACTTACAGTCTATGTCTAGGTTAAATTTTTTCCATGTAAATGTTTAATTGTTCTAGAAACTTTTGTTGGAAATGTTCACTTTTCTCCATTGAACCTTTGTGCTTTTGTCAATAATCAGTTTACTGTATTTGTATGGATCTATTTCTGTCCTTTTCATCTAGACATAGCCATATCATAAGTCGAAAAGACTACTAAATGCTTATCTCTTTCACACAATCATAATGTCGAAAAATTGTAAGTCAAACCATCATAAATTGGGGTATGCGTGGATTATATCCACTCAGAAAACACAAATGTTAATAGCAGCCTTGTTCACACTCATCAAAAAAATTGAAGTTTGTGCTTTTGTCAATAATCAGTTTACTGTATTTGTATGGATCTATTTCTGTCCTTTTCATCTGGACATAGCCATATCATAAGTCGAAAAGACTACTAAATGCTTATCTCTTTCACACCATCATAATGTTGAAAAATTGTAAGTCAAACCATCATAAATTGGGTTATGTGTGGATTATATCCACTCAGAAAACACAAATGTTAATAGCAGCCTTGTTCACACTCATCAAAAAAATTGAAGCAATCAAGATATGCTTCAACAGGTGGATGGATAAACAAAGTGTGGTACATACATACAATTAAATACTGTTTGGCGAGTAAAAGAAATGAACTGTCAATTCACACAATGACATGGATGAATACTAAACACACATTGCTAAGTGAAAGAAGCCATAAGATTCCATTTATATGACATTCGAGGAGAAGCAGAACTATGTAGATGGAAAAGAAATTAGTAGTTGCTAAGAATTTGTAGATGTGTTGTTTTTAATAATTTAAGCAGTATGTTTTTTGGTCATTTTATTTTTTGTTTTGATTTTGGGGATTGTTTTTAGAGTCGTGAAACTATTCTGCATGATACACTAGTGGCAGATACATGGTGTTATGCATTTGTCAAAACCCATAAAACTTTACAGCACAGAGAGTAAGCCTTAATGAAGGCCAATAAATAAATAATTGATGACATTGGGGGAATCCCATGTTGAAATGCAGACTGGCATAAAATAATCTAGCTGTATGATAAATGTTTGATGTACCTCATTAAAAATGGTAGGGCGAAAATGGTGCTAACCTAAGTAACTTTGGAAATCCATGTAAACTTTAAAACAAAAGACAAAAAGAACAGTTCATAAGCATTGTCCTCCAGTCGGCAAAGTTGTTCTTTAACTGGTGTATGGGTTAACAACTCTGGAAACGCTATAATTGTATTCTGTGATCAAATAAATTGGTAAATGGATTGAAGATGGTGAGAGCCAGATTGTTTATTGTTGGAGTGGATGTTGAGTGTAAGGAAAAGGTGAAGACTAGAATGAGCCATGTGGCACTATATTAGAGCTGGAGATATTATGAACCTACATTTAGTCTAATATACATACAAATGGACAAATGTAGGAATGTTTATAGATATATTTGTATACACAGGTTAGTATACACAAATATAATTCCAAAGTCTGTTGCTAAGAGATCCTAGAAGCAACGAGACATAGGCAGCAATGAGTATGCCCAGGGCCTGGATCATGGTTTCTAATACCATTCTCCAATTAAAAGAAATCAGGGCTCCTTGGAGACATGGTTGATTCCAGTACTGTAACAGGAAATACACAAGGTGATCCTGGATGTAGTGTCAAAATATAAATAAGTATTCAAAAAAAGGAAAAGAAAAAAATAGTATTGAAGTATGCCAAATGGACATAGTAGCTGATTGAAAGAACTCCAATAACAAAGTTGGAAAATATGAGCAGCAAAATAAATAATGTAGTATTGGATTATAACCGAAAATATGAAATAAACACTCACAAGTTCATATTGATAAAAATAAATGACTAAATATTAAAAATAATAAAAATAATAAATGAATACAATAGATAGATTTCTCATTTAGTATACTAATTCCAAAAAGTTTATGTTGGTATTGCCCCCTCAAGGATGCGCAATATAACTTTTCACCCTGAAATACAGATTGTGCATAGTGATTTCCTTCCAAAGAACACAGTATGAAAGGTTGTGGGAGAACTTTACAATGGACAAACTTAACACCACCTGAGCCACCTGAAGATGGTTAGCGTCAAATGTGATAACTCCTGTTGTTAGGACGTATCCATTATATAATGTGATGAGTGCAGCACTACCTCTGTGGTCTTCCTTCTCAAGAAACCTACAAATCCAGACTAATCTTGATAAATTATTAGACAATTTCCAGGTGAAGAATATTCTACAAACACCCGACCAGTACTCGTTAAAAATCTCAAGGTAATTGAAAACAGGGAAAGTCAGAAAAGCGTTGCAACTGAGAGGAGCCTGAGACAAGACGAAAAAGTGTAATATGGTATCTTGTATGGGATCCCAAAACAGAAAAAAACGTTAGGCAAAAACTAAGGAAGTCTGTGTAAAGTATGTACTTTAGTTAATAATACTGTATCACTATCAGTTTATTTATTTTGTCATACATATCATATGAAAAGTTCTTGATAACAGACAAGCTGTGCACAAGGTACATGTGTAATCTATGAACTATTTGTGTAATTTCCCTCTAAATCTAAAACGTTTCTAAAATGAAAAGCTTTTTTCATATACCTGCTGGCCATTTGGGTGTCATTCCTTGAGAAATGTCTGTTCAGCTCCTTTGCCCATTTTTAAATTGCATTGTTTGTTTTGTTTTTTTTTTTTTTGCTGTAAAGTTGTCTGAGCTCTTTGTATATTCTGGATATTAATCCCTTGTCAGATGCATATTTTGCAAATATTTTCCCCCATTTTTCACTCTATTGATTGTTTCCTTTGCTGTGCAGAAGCTATTTAGTTTGATATAATCCCATTTGTTTATTTTTTCTTTTGTTGCCTGTGTTTTTGGAGTGTTATTCATAAAGTCATTGCCCAGTCCTAAATCCTAGAGTGTTTCCCCTACATTTTCTTCTAGGACTTTTAATGTTTCAGTCCTAATATTAGGTCTCCAATCCATTTTGAATTGACTTTGGTATACAGTGAATGATACAGATCAAGTTTCATTCTGCTACAAATGGATAACCAATTTTCCCAGCACCACTTATTGAAGACGTAGTCTTTTCCCCAATGTATGTCATTGGTGCTTTTGTCAAAGATCAGTTGGCTGTAAATACGTGGGCTGATTTCTGAGTTATCTATTCTGTACCATCGGTCCATGTGTCTGATTCTTATGCCAGTACCATGCTGTTTTTGTTACTACAGATTTGTAATATAGTTTGAAGTCAGAAAGTGTAATGCCTCCAGCTTTACTTTTTTTGCTCAGGATTGCTTGGACTATTCAGTGTCTTTTGTTCCATATAAATGCTAGAACTGCTTTTTCTTTTTCTCTGAAGAATGTCATTCATGTTTTGATGGGAATCACATTGAATCTGTAGATGGCTTTGGGTAGGATGGACATTTTTACATTGATTCTTCCAATCCACAAAGAAGGAATGTCTTTCCATCTCTTAGTGTCTTCTTTAATTTCTTTCAGAACTGATTTGTAGTTGTCATCATAGAGACCTTTCACCACTTTTGTTAGATTTACTCCTCGGTATTTCATTTTTTTGGAGGCTATTGTAAATGAGCTCACTTTTTCGATCTCTCTCTTAGAGCTGATAAATGAATTCAGTAAGGTTGCAGGATACAGAATCAACATACAAAAATCAGTAGTGTTTTTATACACCAAGAACAAACTAGAAGAGAAAGAGATCAAGAATGCATAAGCTTTTTAGTTTGATATGATCCCATTTGTGTATTTTTGTTTTTGTTGCCTGTGCTTTAGAAGTCTTCTCCATAAAATGTTTGCCCAGACCAATGTCTAATAGTGTTTCTCTTATGTTTTATTCTAATAGTTCTATAGTTTCAGGTCTTACACTTAAGTCCTTAATCCATTTGATTTGATTTTTGTGTATAGTGAGACATAGGGGTCTAATTTCTGTCTTCTCCATATAGATATCCAGTTTTCCCAACACCATTTATTGAAGAGGCTGTCTTTTTCCCAACATATGTTCTTAGTGACTTTCTCAAAAATTGGTTGTGGATAGGGGGATTTATTTCTTGGTACTCTGTTCTGTTCCATTGGTGTATATTTTCGGTTTTTATGCCAGCACCGTGCTGTTTTGATTACTATAGCATTGTAGTGCATTTTGAAGTCAGGTAGCATAATGCCTCCAGCTTCATTCTTTTTGCTTGGGATTGCTTTGGCTGTTTGGTGTCTTTTGTGGTTCCATATGCATTTTAGGATTTGTTTTTTTCTATTTCTCTCAAGAATGTTGCTGGTATTGTGATGGGAATTTCATTGAATCTGTAGATCACTTTTGGTAGTACACTCATTTGAGTATATTAATTCTTCCCATCCAAGAACATGGAATGTCCTTCCATTTTTTGTGTGTTATCTTTAATTTCGTTCATCAGAGTTTTGTAGTTTTCACTGTAGAAATCTTTCACCTCCTTGGTTAAATTTATTCCTAGGTACTTTACTATTTATTTATTTATTTGTTTATTTTTGGTGGCTAACTCTAAAGGAAATTACTTTTCTGAGTTTATTTTCAGCTTGGTCATTCTTGGTATGTAGAAACACTACAGATTTTTGTATGCTGATTTGGTATCCTAAAACTTTACTGAATTCATTTATCTGTTCCCAGAGTTTTTGGTAGAATCTTTAGGTTTTTATGTAAGATCCTGATATCTACAAACAGAGACAATTTGACTTCCTCTTTCCAATTTAGATGCCATCTGTTTTTTCTCTTGCCTAAGTGCTCTAGCTCGAAGTTCCAGTTCTATGTTAAATAAGAGTGGTTGGCCATCCTTGTCAAAAGTGAATGATGCATGTACTGATATTTTTCATGTTATTTTATTCTTCCTTGTAGACATAAAATCCTTTATGGAAATAAAATTCTATGATTTGTTTCTCAATGTACATGATAAGTCTATACTTATAGTCTAGCCGCATACCTGAAAATGTATTAACTAGTATTGTGTAAGTGGAATAGTTTTTAAAACCCCTAGGCAACTTGCTATGTAGGGAATCCAACAGGAAATCATTTTTAAAAAAATCATAACATTTATCATACATGGAGTCTATTTCAAATAAGGCATACATATAGACTGATGAGCTCTAGAGTGGACATGTGAGGGCAATTATGTGATTTCTATAATTCTATCTCATGGATTATTATCTCATGATTTATGCTGGATATGTCCCCCTTTTCATGAAGAAAGGCTTCCTTATCATGAAGTAAAGAAAAACCTAGGAGAAAGATATTTTTGAAAATGAGGATATCTTTCTTATATAGAATCACATGATTTAATGAATATTGCAGTGTTTCTATTATCTATTAAATGAGAATTAGAATATTGCATTCTTTTCAAGTTCATTGTTTTAGAATTTTTTTCTCTTTGGAATCAACTGTTGCATAAGGAAAAAATGTTCAAAGGTTGTAGCAACATAAATTGTATTTCATTTACCCCTTGAATTTTGACATGTTAATATTAAGTTTAGTTAAAATTGCTGTAAAGTCTGTGCTTAACAGGTGTGCTTACACTATGTTTAGGAGTTAGAACTAAAGGTGAACTGCAACGCTCAGGATTGCCTCTGAAGAAGCGGTCAGGGGTAAAAATGAGTTTAAGTAATTAAATCAAATCTCATCCTTTTCATTGTAATTATAGCTATCTGCTAATCCTTAAAAAGTATAACTCTTCCATACTTTGCCAAATAAGTCAAATCCCTACTTTCTGTAGTTAGCCGTCCTAAAGAGAGGGCAACAGCACAATTTGAAATTAACTTAGGATGTGAGTACATAGATCCAAACAAAAGACAAAAGAGAAGATGGTTCACGATGTCCAACTATTATATTAATAGATGCAGAAAAGTATTTGACAAAATTCAACATCCGTCCATGACAAATAATCGCAGCAAATTAGGTAAAGAAGGAAAATATCTCAAAACAATAAAAGCCATATATTACAAACCTACCACAAAATCATCCTGAAAGGGGAAAAGCTAAAAGCTTTTGCCTTAAGAACAAGAGCAAGGCAAGGATGCCCACTGCCACCACTGCTGTTTAACGTAGTATTAGAAGTACTAGCCAGAGCAATAAGGCAAAGGAAAGAAATAAAGGGCATCCAGACTGGAAAAGATGAAGTCAAACTTCCTGTTTGCAGACAACATGATCCTTTATACAAAATAACCTAAAGACTCTACTATAAAACTCTTACAGTTGATAAACAATTTTGGTAAAGTTGTAGGATACCACACACAAAAAAAGTGAAAAAAAAATTCAAGTTATGTCATTCTTTAAAACTCTCCAGTGGCTTTTCTCTTTGTAGACAGAAAATCTTGCAAAAGCCTGCAGGACTTTATATAATCTGTCCCTCCCCTAGTCCCACCACATCCCCACTGTCTTAGACTTCACCCCTTACCA
>NW_007730319.1:72709-81223 GCF_000696425.1 Galeopterus variegatus | reverse complement strand
CCTGTCACTCTGTCCCTCTTATTTTGCTTTATAATTCCATAGCTCTCCATGTCACTCATCGCTCTCTGTGCTATGTATTTATATACAAGTGTACTTCAAGAAGTTCATGGAAAGATAGTATCATGTATCTTTTTTTTTGGTGGCTGGCTGGTACTGTATTATCTTTCAGTTCAGTGTATCCATGAACTTTTTGAAGTACCCTTGTATTTGGTGGATTTTTGTTTAATGTCTATCCCTTTATTAGAATATAAGTTCTCATGAAAAAAAATAGAATGGAAGTTCCCATTATATCTTTACCACTTAATAAATCACTTGGCATCTTGAAGGTGCTTAATAAACATTTGGTGAATAAATTAATAATGAATGATGTCCCTTGACCCAGTAATACTGTTTTAAATACATATAAGCAAAGAATAATTTATCATTTAGTAAATATATGTGCCAACAACTCTAAGCTTTCTGGAGTTATTCAATAATAAATGTTACTATAGTTTTTATTTTGACCAGACTTATTTTCAATTCATTTTTTATTTGAAAAGTTCAATCATTGATTTACTCATTATACTTATTTGGCATGTTTTGTGAAAATAGTTCTGAACTCTGCAATTGAATAAAGGATAAGGAAGAAATAAGGGACATGTCATTTGCATATTAGACCCTCTAAAATTAATATCCAGAGCTTTTCCTTTGAACATAAAAAATAAAAACTTTTTTGAAATAATATGAATTTTTATTACCAAAGCTGGAATAAAGATTTAAATTTATAAAATTTTGGCAGTAGAAATACACATTTTCTCAAATATGTTTTTATGTATTATGTTGTAATCGCGTGTCTTGCACTTGGCAATCTTGATAATACAGGAATCTTTCTTTGACTATATTCATAATNGAAATTCAAATTATCTCAAATATGTTTTAATGTATTATGTTGTAATGGCATGTCTTTAACTTTGCAATCTTGATAATACAGGAATCTTTCTTTGACTATATTCATAATCACATACATTGCCAAAGAAAGATACCTGTATTATCAGTATTGCCAAGTGCAAGACATGCCATTATGATTTTTATATACAGTCAAATACTATGATAGGTTGTATAACAGTAAACATACCCTTTGGGAAGCAGTAAAATGACAGTTAATAGCACTATTTGTATAACAGTAAACATACCCTTTGGGAAGCAGTAGAATGACAGTTAATAGGACTATTCTAACAAATGAAACACTTTAACTGGCTAATTGCTTTCCAAACGTGTCATTTCACCACAATAAGAAAAGAAAACCTGGGCCGGCCTATGGAGCCGTTTTTCTGTGTAACGTGATATTTAAATACACTTTTAGTTTGCCTAAGTACCAAACTAAAATGTTCATTTTGTAGGGCCGGCCCGTGGCTCACTTGGGAGAGTGCGGTGCTGATAACACCAAGGCCATGGGTTTGGATCCTATATAGGGATGGCCGGTTCGCTCACTGGCTGAGCATGGTGCTGACAACACCAAGCCAAGGGTTGAGATCCCCTTACCGGTCATCTTTTTTTAAAAATAAAAATAAAATAATATAAAATAAGTAAATAAAATACAGTATTTAAAAAAAATGTTCATTTTGTAAATGAATAAAGTCCATATGTCATCTCATATAACTGTTATAAAATCACACATGTCGCAAATTCAGTTATATTGCTATTTAAATCATCCTTTGCATAAATAGTAATATCAGGTGCATATTTCTTCTGACAATTTTGAAGAGAAGTTTGTAAGTGTAAAGTTAAAATATGGTTTCTGTATTTTTTTTACTTAATATCCTATGAAATTACTATTATGTGCCCTAATTTGCATTTTACTCCCCCCCAATATAACTATAGCATTGAAATGTGGGTAAGAGGTATAGTGAACATGAATATAAAGTTATTATTTTACTAGAAATGTAAAGTATATTTTTCACTTTTCTGAAAGCATCACACAGCTTACTGAACTTTTAGATGGAATCCACATCTGTGGACCAGCATCTGTGAACTCTCATGTGAAAAGATAAGCGAGGTCATTGTTAGAGACTAGTTGGTTTCCCTTGCAAAACAAAATATGGAATTTTATCGCAAAAAGTAAAACCTAAAATCAGCACAAATTCACAATTACATTCTCAAAAGAAAATTGGAGTTGAAGGTGAGATGTTTCAAGAGGATGATCATAGCGAGCTTTGATTTTATTTTCTTTATGTGTTTGCAGTAATGAATGGAGAATGGGTTCCTGAGTGTACTGACCAATAGTTTATAAAAAATATTCCTCAGCGGTTTTTCCCCCAATAGAAATTAAAATGTGGTGTTTATTCTGTTAAATGAAAATGTAGTGACATTTTGTAGTGAATGATTCCAAGTTGCTTTCCTTGAGCCATTTCATCCTTCACTTCCAGTAAACCACTCCATAGACTTGTCTGTCTTCATGAAATTGGTATCCTTTCTTCATTTGATTGATGGTCATTGGCTACTGAAATAAAGTATGCAATTTAAGATAAATTTTATGTATCTGTATATTTTAAATACATATTTCAATGGTTGTATGTATCTTTAAAAATATTAAAGAAATCTGGGTTATAATAAATAATAGGGGGAAAATGATAAGAATGATAAATCACCTTAAAAATTGTAATAAAAGATGTAACAATCCGTGAATCTCTGTTATTCCTCTTAAAATCTTTTTAAACAGCTTGAAATAACTTCAGAATTGTTCTGTGTTATGATATAAATCAAATGTTTGGGTAAACATGAATTAATAAGGAATAGGCTTATTATTATTCTTAGGGACCAGTTATTTAGCATTTGCCATGTACCCTACATTATGTATGTTTTATACTTAATATGTGCAACTCATATTTAAGGTCGTCCATATTTTCCAGGTTTTAAAATACAGGTTGAATATCCCTTTCCCAAAATGCTTGGGATCAGAAGCGTTTCAGACTTCAGATTTTTTTGGATTTTGGAATATTTGCAGAATATATACCAGTTGAGAATCCCTTATCCCTCTGTTGAGCATTTCCTTTGAGCATCATGTTGACACTCAAAAGTTTCAGATTTTGGAGCACTTCAGATTTCCAGTTTTTGGATTAGGGATGCCCATTTGAATATGCATAGATATAACCCAGCCCTTGTTAAATATGTATAAGTACCCGGAGCTAGATCCTTAAAAGCTGTAACCCCATTCACTTGGGGAGCTTGTGGTTCATCTACAATCTAAGAAATGCCAAGAACATATTCTCTGTAACAGCCTCCAGAATTAACCAACCACGCCAACACCTCGATTTTGGGCTTCTGGCCTCCAGAACTGTGAGAGAATCAATCTCTGTTATATTAAGCCACCTAGGTTGTGATGATTTGTTACCTCAGCTCCGGACAACTAAAATATTCTACATTTCACACTGAAAAACAGAAAAGCCATGATAAAGAAAAAGGACATTACTCATTAATTGGTTGCATGTGATTTTCATTCGATCACTGATGAACAGATAGTGATGTAAATATATGTTCAAACAACTTATTACATTGATGCTGAGGTGCGTGTATGTACTTTATGTGGCAGAATTCAGTTTTATTCTGAGATTTCCCTGTACTGTGGACAGCCAACCCCTTTCCCGCCCCTCCCCCGGACTGCCCCCCACTCTGTTTCTCGGTGGACTTCTTGTTAGCCCATTGACTTGCTGCTAGGCTGGGTCTATGGAAAGGCTCTGGTTCCCAGCAGTTCCCTAGGGGGTCAGGGCCAGTGGGAAGAGGAGGAAGACCTATGTGTGGTGTATCAGTCAGGGGCTGTTAGAAAACAGAGGGTCCAGTAAACCTAGGTTGTTTGAGGAGGAATTGATAAAGAGCCACCTTGTAAAGATATGGATGGAAGGTAGGGAAACCACAAGGGACAGAGGGGGGGTGCTTTTACCACTCCAGACCTAATGGGGCAATGGGAGGGAGTGATTACAGGAAGAGAGAATCTGCGGAGGTGGCCATGAGACTAGATGAGGGGACTGTGACATTTACTTCATGATGCAGCCTGAGATGGGGGAGTAGGGTCTATAAATACTTTGATGTCACTCTCCCCCTTCTCTGGCCCAAAGTGAAGTGAAGTCAGATTCTGGAGGCACGGAGCAACGTGGAGAACAGTGAGGAGTATGAATGTGGAAGGTGCCGTGGTTTGTGTCCCTCCAAGCTCTTGCTGTAGCTTAATCCCCAATGTGGCATATTAAGAAGTGGTTGGATCCTCAGGACTCTGCCCTCACAAATGGATTAATCCATTCATGCACTAATGGGTTAATGGGTTAACGGGTTGTCAGGGAGTAGACTGAGGGCTTCATGAGAAAGCAGTGAGCGCACACTCTTGCTCAGCCTCTTGTCATGTGATACTTTGTGTCACCATGGGACTCTGTACAGAGTCCCCACCAGAAGGACCTCACCATATGTGCCCCCTGAACTTTGGACTTCCCAGCCTCCAAAACAGTAAGAAATAAATTTTGTTTTTTTAATGAATTATCCAGTTTCTGGTATTGTGTTATAAGCAACAGAAAATGAACTGATATAGAAGGTTAAAGAAAAATGTTCAGTGAGTTAGAGTCAAGTGGCAGACCTCCTATATAGGAAGTGAAAATTTTACACAGTATAGATGTATTTGCCTTTCACTTGACTGGGAAAACACTTAACCTTTCACATTCACAATGCTAGAATTCTAATTTGGACTAAGACTTGTTCTCAGTTTCCTGGGGTGTAGGGTGAATATGGCAGGATTTACCTAGCTGAGAAGTAAATTTTCTCTTTAGGACACAAAGATTTACTGGGAGACAAAGTACATGGTATAGTACTAAGCATGGGAATATATCATTTTCAGCTGCACCTACTGCCAGCCTTGAAACTGTTGCATTTGGGCAGCTGCATGTGAAGCCTGCAGAGCTGTGATGGGCAATGAAAACAGAAGACAAAGTAATTGAGTTGTTGGGGAAAGAGACTGATTTGATGATTAAACAGAAATATTTGGAAGAAAATCAAATTAATTCCAATAATTGCTTACCCTGTGAATGTCTTCCTTCCTGGAATGGTGCAAACTACATGACAACACCAATTGTATGGCTAGGCAATTCGTAACTAAAGCCAAAATGTTCCATTATTTTAGTTACACTAAGTTTTCCAATTGCATTGCTAGGGCTAGGACTCACAGACCCTTCAAACCCATTATACAGACTGGGTCACAGACCCTTCACATGCCAGGTTGGGTCACCAGACCCCTCACACACAGGTTCATGCTAGGTAATTGGGAAAGATTCTAGGAGCCATTGGAAGACAACACGAGCTCAGTCCTCAGCTTGCTTGGCAGTGACTTACAGCAGAACTAGCAGCATTGGCAGTGGTGGTGGCCTCCTGGTCCCCCCCACCCTGAGGACATGCCGGGGGTGGAGGACACCATGGATCCGAGCTGATCATCTTTTATACTTAAGTTCGATAACCCAAGGTACCTGGGTTTACACGTGCAATCACATTAGACAGACAAGGAACACCTGGTCACACGTGCATATGTACATCAAAAGCTCAACAAGATTCCGAACCCCTCAAGGGACCCTGACCCTTTATCTTCACTTTCCCTACAAATAGGTTTCAGAAATAAAAGAATATCATAAACTTGGAACTTGAAGAAAGCGTTTAGGTCTAGTCAACCCACCCATTTAACAACATTGAAAAGGCTTTTTCTTGCCTCCCACCCAAATAAAGTCCCTCTGGTCTCTAAAATCAGAGTCAAGGAGTAATCCAGAGTGAGGGAAGGCCTCCGAGGTGGGACATTAAACTCAGCTCTCAGTCTCTAGGGCTAATTCTAAAAGCAGGCCCTTTTTCCAAGGGAAGTATGAGAAAAGCACAAATAAAATCTATATCCTGAGCCTGTCCCACCATACCCCGCCCAGACACTGTGACTCAACCCATTCTATTCCCCCAGGGACTTCTCAGAGATTTCATATTAATTTCACAGTTTGATCAATATCACTATCACATCTATGGCATTGCTAAGGTTTAATTAAAAGAAGGAAGACTGCAGCTGAAGTCGTTTCTGCGTCTTCTCAGAATCACCCAATGATTGTTTTTAAATAAACTCAGATTTCTCGATATTCATTGTTGGCAAAGGTGATACAGTATTCTTTGCTGACATAATTGGTGGCTCCACTTGAAAACTTGCACCTTGAGTGACCTTTTTAATATTTGTTTTTTTCATAAACTCTGGGGGAAAATCCAAGAAAATCATTTGGTCACCTGGTTGTTATTATCCAGGTTTTCTACTGTCTTTGTCTTTTTATACTGCAGTTTTCCTAGTGTTAACAGAATAATGCAAGCAATAAAACATAAGCTTTACTGCTCATCCCCAAATCTGGTATTTTAAAACCATATTGTTTCTACTTATTACTGGCCTTAACTCGTTGCCTAAAAATGTAGCAAGGGGCAGTTATCCTGAAATAAGCATAAAAAGATAAGTAGATTTACTCAGTCTTCAAGTTACAGGCAAGTGATTCAGGACAGCTACCTCAAATAATTTTTCCTTTTCCCATGAACAACAACAACAACAAAAAAAGCCACCATGTATTACAAGCAAATATCAAGATTTGTGTGGGGAAAAAAGATTAACCAAGCATTTTAGAGTAGTTATTGTTAGGGTACTATGCAAAATTAAGATCCCATAAAGCCATAATAGCATCTATTAATTGCCTGAAGCCTATTTAGTCTTGCAAGCCAGGAAGAGCAATCCGGTGCTTGCTAGCCACACTTTATAGGCTCCTCTGTCTGGCTTTTTTACAGCTACTGTCTCTTGAAAAATGCTTTGTTCCAAGTTAAAGAACTGAAGCAAGAATAACTCCTTTTTTTCTCCCCAGCTGAGTTTTGGCAAGTAGATTTTAAGTTACTTGCACACTAGGGAGCAAAGCACTAATGAAAGCATATGAAAAGTAATGTACCTAAGGAAAAAGTAAATGATAATAACCGGTGCACAACTTTTTATGACTTGGGCATTTAAAGTGGAAAGCGTTTTCTATAACAATAAATGTTCTGTTATTTAATGTGGCAATAACACACTAAATAACTGAACAGTACTTGTAATTTTTCCTCACTGCAACAAAATGTGTTCAGAATCAGAAAATAAAATACTGTTTTTTCCCTTTACTGTTTCAATTATGTGTGTATTAAGCTTTGACAGACCTTTTAAAAAATTATTGTCAAACTTCAGAAATGAATAGTTGACACACTCTTGACTCAAGTTATTGTCGGACAAGGTCTGTCTTAGTATTTGTTTTACATGAGAATTACCATTGGTTGGAGAGGAATAACCCCAGAGACATAGATTTAATTCTTTTGGGGAAACTGATTACACTCTATATATTGAAAGAAATTCACATAAGAGACTGTAGATTGGAATTTGGTACTATTTAAATCTTTGTTCTGTGGGTTTGTTGTGTCTAAGTCCAGATGCACTTAGTCGCTGCATAAATCCCCCATTCTGCTACTGGAAAAAATTAAAAGCTCCAGGAAACATATTACTTTAGCAAAGCCCAAACAAAAAACAAATAGGCCCAAACCTCTTAGGTCATTCAAAAGGGCTTCAGAGTTCCTTCAATTTAAATATCACTAATTAAATGATCGGTATGATTCCTCTACATGACAACCAGCTTATTTCACAAGAAGCAATCATTTCCTTAACTGTTATGTAAACATCAAAGGAAAATTTTGGTGTATGAACAGATTTATGCTTCCCAAATGCAATGGTATGGAGGGCATTGGCCACCCCACTGTCTTCATCAGCACACCTCAAACACTATAAGGAAACACATTGAGTAAATCAGCACAGTGCTATGCAAAAACACTTCAAGGCATGTCACCTGTCTCTTACAAATCAATCACTGCTCCTACCTTTCTGTGTAGAAATCCTGAAGCCATTGTTTCTTAATGGGGCCTGAGATCATAGCTACAAAATATGGCTGAGAAAAGGTCACAAGACAATTGTTTGTGCTGAAGTCAGGATAAAGTAGGAGTAATAGAACCTTTTGCTTTTTATCTCCAGAGAAAAGTAATTATTGTTTCTAACCACATAAATAGTTTTTTTAAAAAATAAATATAGTTTTATGGTCCTATTAGAAATTTATGTACTCCACACTTTTGATGGGTTTCTTATAAAAGCAGAGCACCCACACTGAGATACCATCTCACCCCAGTTAGGATGGCCAAAATCCAAAAGACACCGAAAGATAAATGCTGGCGTGGTTGCGGAGAAAAAGGAACTCTCTTACATTGTTGGTGGGAATGCATAATGGTGCAACCCCTATGGAAAATGGTTTGGAGGTTCCTCAAACAGCTGAAGATAGATCTACCATACGACCCAGCTATCCCACTGCTGGGAATATATCCAAAGGAATGGAAATCATCAAGGCGAAGGTTTACTTGTTTCCCAATGGTCATTGCTGCACTGTTCGCAATAGCCAAGAGCTGGAATCATTCCAAAAGTCCATCATCCTATGAGTG
>NW_007730319.1:18429-71783 GCF_000696425.1 Galeopterus variegatus | reverse complement strand
TAATAATATTGAGTGAAAAGAGTCAGGCAGAGAAAAAGAAATACCACATGTTCTCACTTATTGGTGGGAGCTAAAAAAATAAACAAATTAATTTACCCACAAACATACACAAAAAAAACTGGGGGGGGTGGGGAAGAAGATATAACAACTATACTTTTTTTGAAGTTGTTACAACAAGCAAACGGAAAGGACATTCTTGGGGGGGAGGGGAGAGAGGGAGGAGGGCGGGAGGTGTCGGTGAAGGGCCATAATAATCATATACATTGTATATTGACAAAATAAAAATTAAAAAAAAATAAATAAAAATAAAAATAAAAAAAAATAAAAGCAGAGCACCTACCTATTTCAGCAAAGCTTAGCAGATCAATGCTCCTGCAGCCAGTTTGTCAAAGTTTTAAAAAGAAGTGTTAAAAAGATTGAGATATTATGGTCAAAGACCAAGGGTTTGGTGTCATTTCATTTTATCTCCTATAACCATAAAGAGAGCATGACCCCTGCATCCTTTTCAATGACATTGAATGAAGGACTCTCAATAAAGAGATCATAAAGGGGGCCAACACACCTGTGACACTCTCACTTCTCTTCTCGTGCTCACAACAGCCATTTTAAATAAATGTCATTCTTTCCTTCTGAGCCTTGACAGAGCTTTCAATGTCTCAATGTAGCAAACTAATCAGCTACTATCAACTAATGAGAGTTGGCACGTGGGGTGAAACATCGCTTTTCAATGAGTAAAACTTTCTCTTAATCTTTCTTATACCAATTTAGAGAAGATTCAATTCTTATTGGCTCTTTGCTGAAAAAAAAATGACTTTTAATCAAATTCTAGTTTTTAAAAGATTGGTTTTTATTGGAATAATTTTTAAACAATTGTATATTAAACTATGACATAGAGTATGTCCTATGAAGGCAGTTTGATAGTGTCAGGGGAAGAGAGAGAAAACAATGTTGTCCGTGTGAATTATAAAAATTTTGAAATATAAAATTCATAGTGAGTTACGAAGAAATTCCATTATATGAGTGTTCTTAATCATCAGCTTCTTAAGGGTTGGGCATATGCTTTAATAACTTTGACATTAACTTCTTCTCAGTATAAACTTAAGTTATAGTTTGAATTTGAAACATATTTTGAGATTATTTATACTTTATTGTTTAATTTTATGAAATATGCATTTTTCATCATTATTGTGAATAAAGAATGCAGTTATGTAATCTGTCTTTCATTGATATGAAATTGTTACTTAAATATCAAAATAAAGTTTTAAATTTATTAATCTTTTTTAAAAATGTATTTAACTAAATGTACCAGTTCATGTGTCTACCATTGGTAGACAAAAATCAAATATTTGAGAAACATGCTAAAGAATCCTTTCGGTCTAATTAATCTCTAAAATCCCATGACTCGATCCTTCATCAACTTAATGTTGGTTAGAATGTGATGAGAGTTATGACATTTTTATATCCTGGTATAGTTTCGGAAAGCTGCTAGAAAACTGTAATCTATCTATAAAGCTGACATTACACTTTAATGTAGAGTATGCTTTATGTAACAATGCTTGTCCTAATCTTTTCATACTATCTGATGTTTAGGGACCATGCAATCTAAATAAAATAGCTACAGTACTTTTTGTTATGCTGATTGTATGGTAAGAGGGTAGCCAGTTTGTTGTTTATTAAATAAATAAGAAACAATACATGTTTAAGAGACCCTTAGGCACTTCAGGGTGGATAATGTAGCTATCTGTTAAATTTGAGAAATGGATAAGTAATAACAATTAAGACTCGTTGTTCATCTTGTCAGATTTGAGAAAGGAAAGCTATTTGGATCAGGCATCGAGGAAGGTAAAAATTATGCAAGAATTTATTTCTGTGTTGGTACCAATACATACACTAGACCATCTTTTAAAACTTTAAAATCACTGCACACGTGAAATAAGCCTACTTTGCGTTCAAAGTTGATTCATATCAACTGGAATGAAAAACACAACTTCTGCACAATATGGTTACCTTCGAAAGTAACATTTCTTGTGGTATACAGTGAAAAAGGTTTGCTTTATCATCAGGGCTTATGTCTTGCCAAAAAGAAGAGGAAAACAATAAAGAAGAAGGAAAACTTTTAATAAACACTTGCTAAAAGAAATTATACAAGTAGCTCACAGACATATGAAAATGTTCTCAACATGCAAATATTATCTACAACATTTATACTAGGAAATATCACTTTACACCCACTACTTTGTTTAACGTTAAAATACTGACACCACCAAATGTTGGTGCTGCTGTGAATCAACTGGAACTCTAATACATTGCTGGTTGGGTTGTAAAATGGTGTAACCACTTTGGAAAACTTGGTAGTTTCTTATAAAGGTAAACATATACAGTACTTACCCTAAGACTCTGCAAGTCTATGCTTACCTGTTTAACTCAAGAGTAAGGAAAACAAATGTCTACTTGGAGAAACAAGAGACACGGTTCTTTTCCACATGAATTAAAGCCAGGTGAGGCTCATCATTAGCCAGTTCTTCTGGGATTTGTTAGGCTACCCTGTGTTCTTTTGTGCCCATTTCCCTTGGTTCTCTATACACTGACTTCTCATTTCTACCTCTTTTTTTGACAAGCACATTAAACACAATTCTGATTTGATGCTTGCACTCTCTTTCACACTTGATGCTTGTCCTTAGGCTCCCCAAAGACGCCTGTGAGTGTGAGCTATTACTTTCTTCTCTTGCAGCCTCTCAGGGACATAGTAGCTGGATCACACAGCTTCTTGGTCAGGATAACAAAGATAAGAGAATGACAGGTGGAAGGAATTAGTGGCCAACCATTTTGTTCTGGGTTTTTTTCCCCCTAGCTTTTTACTCACTCTCTTTTTTTTTTTTTTTTTTTTTAAATTCTAATTTATAATCCTTTTGGCCTTTCATGTTTTGCTTGCCTCCATAGCATTTTTTCCTCTTTTTATATTTGTTATATCCTCTTTTTCCCTTCTTTGCCTCTTCATTTGTACTTTTCTTTAATTTGGCCATTTCCTCACCTTGTGTTTCTTTCTTTTCCACTTTTGTCTTCTCTAGCTTCTCCACCTCTACTTTTTCAGATGATCACATTGTTATGAAAGATTTGGGTGCTCACTGGAAGCAAACTCTGAAATTAGGATGTGAGAGCAAATGCCTACTTGGGAATTGATTCCAGGAGGCACCAGTAGGGGGAACGGGGGTAGTGACACAGAGAGAGAAAGTCAGCCTGTGTGGAGTTGTCAACAAGCGAGTTGTTAGTTAACTGAGGTGCAATTCTGAGGGCACTTCTGGGAGACAGTGAAGAATATTCCTAGGAGTGATCTCACCTACGGAGTGAGGAAGATGGTGTATTTAATTACAATCTGTTGTTCTTCATTATTTGTGGGCTGCTCCCAGGAGGGTCAACCATCTGTCCCACCTCCTAGCACTCCCAGCCTCACCTATGAGTCGAGCATGTTCCTGTGCACAGAGAAATCACACAGGTAGAGAGTCACAGAGGAGAGAAGAAAAAGGCATTTGACACACAGTGGAGACTGAGTACCCCGGCTACGGGCAGGGCACTGCTAGCATCTGCCTTTTACCACTTTATAAATCCACAGGTTTAATTTTTTAAAGTACCATTTTGACATGTGAAATTGAAACCAATGGAATAACAGAAAAAGCTCAAGTTTTTCTGTGTTCGTCTGAAATAGAAACACTAAAGATATGTCAAGATACGTGCTTCTATTTATGAAAACATGCAAATAGATGCATTCTTTATACAGATGAGTAGAAAGTGCACCTGATCATTTTGAATATTTTTATAATACATTTTTGAAAATACAATCTAGTTCAGTTACTTTTCATATTAACACTCAATTTGCCAATTTGCTTCATTTAATCATTCCTTTTTTTTTCTTTTTTTTTGTCACACTTCAAAAACCACAGAATAATGTTAAATGTTTAAAAGTACAAAGTGTCCAAATAGTCCTTTGCTAACACTGCATTCTCCATGATAGAATATCACAATTCAAAATTTTGGATTTTTTTCCTTACTAGAATCAGATATAAAATACAATCTAATTAAGTCATTTAAAATTGAGGCTTCAATGAGAAACCTGTAAAAGCTCACTTAGAAGAGCTCTGGCTGTCTAAAAGAAGCTTTCTGTAACACAGGATGTTCACAGCTCACAAATCATTCCTCTTAGCAGTCCAAACCCCAAATAGAATTAAAGGGCCCCACACCAAATTAAGAGGTCTTAAGTTTCACCGAAGCAAACATGAATTAAACTGCATGCAAATGTGATATTTATCAGGGTTTTGGAAAACACCAGATTATTTTATACTTAGAGGACTGATATATTTGTGTGAAGAAAGTCTCAGTTTATGGAACATCTACAAGCAGTATTTTAATCCTTCTATGAGTAATTGACCTTCCTAGCATTTGTATAGTGGATTTTGTGCTTTGAACTGAGGATTTGCCCCATAGACTTCAGTCTCTAAATGACACACCCCACATGCTTCAGTAATCCTGGTGGTGCTTCCCACTTTTCAAACACATTTAGTGCTGATTCTGACACTGTGCCGGTGAAGACTTAGAGATTCCAGGGACAGCCACGACAGCATCCTGAGATATAGGGGTGCCAGCAATGGTCTCAAATCAGCTTTCTAATGGCTGTTTTAGAAAAAGGAGATCAGTAGTACATTTAATGATGACCCAGACAGTTTTGTCCAAAAAACCTAATTTTTCTTAATATCTTCTTTGACAGCTTTTTGCTTCTCATTTTCCTCCTTTGGTTGTCTTTTTTTTTTTTTTTTTCCAATTGTTTGCAGAGAGAAGAAATTGTTCCTTCCGTTTCAACTGGTTTTATATTTGAGATTTCCTATATTTTGTGTCTGCCATTTTGCTCTGCATTTTGTTTTGAGAGCTCATTTCCCTCCTCCGTTGTGGTGATGATTTACTCTATGGATGCTCTAGTTTCCAGCAGTGAAAAAAAGGTGTGTTCAAGGATATTATTGTACTGTGAGATACAGGAGCTCCAAGATCTCAGAACCTCATGGCAAGACAAATATTTATTCAGCCCATCTTCATTAAACCCAAATATACTGAGGATTTTTCTAATCACTGTGACACAGTGGTGATGAGCTTGCAGTCTAATGGACTAGGCAACAGAAAAATAATTTTTATTTTTTTATTTTTTTGTTGTTGATTATACAGATTTGTGGGACAGAGAGTTGATCATCAGCACATGTGCCCAAGATGTGATGGCCAGATCAAAACTATCAGCATGCCCATTACCACAAATTGTGATTATTCCCCATGTCCTCCACCCAATTAATCCCTGACCTCCCTTCCCCACCCCCGCAACCCCACTGCACAACCCCAGGTATACTCTCTCCCTCTGCAAGTCCAACACAACACTGTGGTCTTTCTTTCCTTCCTTCTTTCTCTCTTAGCTCCCACTTATGAGTGAGGACATGTGGTATTTTTCCCTCTATGCCTGGCTTATTTCACTAAATATAATTTGCTCCAAGCTCATCCATGTTGCTGCTAATTGTATAATTTCATTCTTTTTTATGGCACAGTAATATTTCATGGTGTATGTATACCACATTTTCCTTATCCACTAGTCTGTCGACAGACATTTAAGTTGGTTCCATATCTTGGCTATTGTAAATGGAGCTGTGAATAACATGGGAGTGCAGGCATCCCTTCAACATGGTGCTTTCCAATTCTTTGGGTATATACTTAGAAGTGGGATTGCTGGATCCTATAGTAGATCTATCTGTAGTTGTTTGAGAAACCTCCATACTATTTTCCAAAGTGGTTGTACTAATTTACAGTCCCGCCAACAGTGTAGGAGCGTTCCCATTTCTCCACATCCTCACCTGCATTTGTTACTTTCCAACTTTTTACTATAGCCAGTCTAACTGGGGTTAGGTGATATCTCAATGTGGTTTTAATTTGCATTTCCTTGATGATTAGTGATGCTGAGCATTTTTTAAGTGCCTGTTGGACATTTGTATCTCTTTTTTAGAAAAATGTCTATTCAGTTCCTTTGCACATTTTTAAATTAGGTTATTTGGTTTTTTAGTGTGTGATTGCTTGAGTTCCTTGTATATTCCGGATATTAATCCCTTTTCAGAAGTATAGTTTGCAAATATTTTCTACCACTCTGTATATTGTCATTTCACTCTCTTGATTGTATCCTTAGCTCTGCAGAAGCTTTTTAGTTTGATATAGTCTCATTTGTTTAGTTTTTCTTTTGCTGCTTATGCTTTTGGGGTTTTGTTCATAAGGTTTCCAACCAGTCCTAGTTCCTGAAATGTTTCACCTATAATTTTCTTTAGTAGTTTTATATTCTCAGGTCTTATACTTAAGGCTTTGATCCACTTTGATTTGATTTTGGTATATGTTGAGAGTTGCAGGTCTAGTTTCATTCTTTTGCATATGGATATCTAACTTTCTCAGCACCACCTATTGAAGAGGCAGTCTCTTCCCTAGTGCATTTTTGTTACCATTGCCAAATATCAACTGGTTGTAAGTCTGTGGATTGATTTCTGGGTTCTCTATTCTGTTCCACTGGACTGAGTGTCTATTTTTATGCTGGTGCCATGCTGTTTTGGTTACTATAGCTTTGTAGTATAATTTAAAGTCAGGTAGTGTTATGCATCTGGTTTTATTTATTTTGCTCAGGATTGCTTTGGCTATTTGTAGTCTTTTGCTGTTCCATATGTGTGTTAGAATTGTTTTTTCCTTTTTCTGTGAAGAATTTCATTGGCATTTTGATGGGGATTGCATTGAATGTATAGATCCCTTTGGATATTATGGACATTTTCACAATGTTAATTATTCTAATCTAAGAGCATACAATGTCTTTTCATCTTTTCATGTCTTCTTTAATTTCTTTCAGTAGTGGTTTGTAGTTCTCATTGTAGATATCTTTCACATCCTTAGCTAAATTGATTCCTAGGTATTTTATTTTTTTGGTGATTATTGTAAATGGGCTTACTTTCTTGATTTCTCTTTCTATTAGTTCACTATTGTGGAACATCTGCACAACTGATTTGGGGGTATGTATTTTGTATCCTGTGACATTACTGAAATTATTAACCAGCTCTAAGAGTTTTTTGATAGAGTCTTTAGGTTTTCCTATATATAAAAAAAAATCACATCATCTGCAAATAGGGACATTTGTTACCTGTAAATTCTTTGACTTCATCTTTTCCAATCTGGATGCCCTTTACTTCTTTCTCTTGACTGATTGCTCTGGCTAGTACCTCCAGTACTATTAAAAACAAGAACAATCCAATCTGAAAGTTGGTAGACAGAAAGAAATAATTAAGATTAGAGCAGAACTAAATAATATAGAGAACCCCCCCCCAAAAAATATAAAAGATCAATGAAACAAAAAGCTGTTTTTGAGAAGATAAACAAAATAGATAAACCATTAGCTAGGTGAACAAAAAAGAAAAGAAAGAAATAATAATGAGGAGGAGGAGGAGTGAAGACTCAAATTAAAAAAAATCGGAAATGAGAAAGGAGACATTACAACTGATACCACAGAAATAAAAAGAATGGTTAAAGACTATTTTAAAAAAACTATAGGCCAGCAAATTTGAAAACCTGGAGTAAATGGATAAATTTCTGGACACATACAAACCACCAAAACGGAACCAAGAAGAAAAGGAAATCCTGAACAGACCAATGACAAGCAATGAGATTGAAGAGATAATCAGCAGTCTCCCAACAAAGAAATGTCCAGGACTGGATGGCTTTATTGATGAATTCTACCAAACCTTTAAAGAGAATTAGTATCAATTCTCTTCAAACTATTCCAAAAAATTGAAACAGAGGCCACTCTCCAAAACTCATTCTATGAGGCCAGCATCACCTTGATACCAAAATCAGACAAAGGTACAACAACAAAAAAGAAAACTACAGACCAATATCTCTGATGAACATAGATGCAAAATTCCTCAATAAAATACTAGCAATCAGAATACAGCAACACATCAAAAAAAATATGCACCATGATCAAGTGGGATTCATCCCAGGGATGCAAAGATTTTTCAACATACACAAGTCAATAAATGTAATACACCACATCAACAAAATCAAGGACAGAAACCATATGATTATCTCAATAAATGCAGAAAAAGCATTCAACAAAATTCAACATCACTTCATGATAAAGACTCTTAGCAAATTAGGTATAGAAGGAAAGTATCTCAACACAATAAAACCCATCTATGACAAGCCCACCACCAACATCATCCTGAATGGGGAAAAACTGAAGGCTTTTCCCTTAAGAACAAGAGCAAGACAAGGATTCCCACCATCACCGTTTATGTTTAACATAGAAAAATAATTTTTAGTGTGACAGGTACAGGAATGTTTCAAAGGGAAAGTGCAGATGTAATAATGCCGAACAACTGTGGAGGAGAATTAGAACACAGATTTGGAAAGACGGCACCACAGTTATGTGAGGGGATTAGTGGGCCATTATCTAGACTCCAAATAATCTATGATGTATACATTAATTTTTATATAGATTACATTCATTGACTATAGACATGATGCATTGTTCAACTAAAATTGTCCTAAAAATTAGTCTCTTTACTTTTTACAATTTTTATTTCATTATATGCTTTAGTATTTCTGTATTTAAGCAATGAATTTTGTGCCTTTTTCCATAGTATTGTTTTTTCTTGTACCTCTTAAGACAAGCTTTATGATTATAAAATGCTGCAAATAGATTATGGTTCCAGCTGTTATTTTTCCCTTAAATAAAACATATCATATAAAATATGCCAATCAGTAATGAAATTAGTGCATGTTCTTAGATTATTGAAATTTAATTGAAATAAAATATTCATTGATGCAAATCAATATTTCAGTCCCTTTGAAAACTAGGGTTTCAATTTCTTTAGGGCAACTAAAGCATATAGAAAAGATTTTCCTCTTCATACCTGTCCTTAAATATTTAATCATTTGTTTATGTATTTATTCATTACTCAACATGTACTTATTGAGCACGCTCGAGAAATTATTTGATAAATTCTCTGAGTGTTGATCATACAGAAAATCATGCAAAAGAATTCTCCCAGATTGTCATATGCAGTGAGGCAGCAAGATGTAATGGATATTCACTATTTTAATGATTCTGTCATGCTGTTCTAACATTGCTCTAAGCTGTTTTCTCAAGCATTTTAATTTATTTATTTATTTTTTTTTTTACTTATTACATTTCCACCCTGAAGCTAACTAGTGAAGGATGCCATTTTGAAAATCTAAGAAATAAATAGAAGTTGAATTGAGAACACAATTGTTTTGTTTCCAGATCTCTTGGAAATAGAAAATTGTGAGGGATCTAAAGAAACATTATTATGGGAAATATCATATTCAGCATTCCATGGATAATACCATGGAATATGCCGAACTAACATTAAATAAACCCAGTATAACATTCCCAAGGCTATCTGTTATCTCAAATCAAGTGAATTCTCTATAAAGAAAACAATAGTGTTAGCCACTGTTATTATTCAAGTCCTTTTGAGTTCGAATTACTTGAGCATAAGAACTGGTGAAATATACTCAGATATCAGTGTTCAGTCATTTACCACTATTCTCAATAAAGAATTTACTCTGGCTTATTAGAAAAGAATATTTTGAGAACTCAGGGTCACTTACATTAATAAATAATTCATATTAACAATTAAAGAATAATTATGATTTACAGGTTTTACCACCAAACTGTTGGTCAGTGAAATCATGGAGACAATAGGATTTTCCTCAAAATTCTTCAAGTTTCTTAATTCTCTAATAGTTAAAATGAGTATATTATATACCATAATTCCATATCAAAATTACCCATTGATATTAATATATTTCTTTCTTCAAAGAAAAGCTGGGGAAATTTGTATAGGCACTACTATAGGTACTATAAAAGTAGAACAAATAAATCCATGGAGATCAGATCAATTGGTTCTTATTAGCTAAAAATGATGTTTTTGTTTATGAGGTAAACAAATAGTAATTGCTATCACTTATGGTATTTCACTTTTTGTACCGAATTACCTACTACGGGTGACTATATGTCACAATTTTTAAGGAAATTCCCAGTTCATGTTCTGGTGTAATTACAACTGTTTCTCATTTTCAAAAAAGTTTCCTTGTTGGGCAATATATTGTAAGGATCATCATATTCATAATACAGCATAGATACTTAACATGAATTGCTATTATAGTAATATTTCCATGAATCAGAAAAGGGAATGACATGCTTATTTTTTAATAATTTCTATCAGCAAAATAAATAACACAAAAAACACTGGTATGAATTTTAAGTTATAAAGTCATTTAGGTTCATTTATTAGTCGACAAGAAATAAAGCTCACAAGAACAAATTTCTGTAAGGATTTTACTTAAATTTGACCCTACTGGGAAATAAAACCTTTATTCAAGTAGTCTAGTAATATTCAATGATACAAAATATTTATGTGTAATGAGGTTCCATGGAAAGGAATGAATCTTAAGTCTTCTGTTCATTAATAAGAATTAACATTAGTATTTTTACAAGTTTATACTTAAACAGATTGTTTTCATTAGGATACATTTCTGTCTTGAATTTGGATTTAGACTATCTTGTACCTGAAAATTATTGTGTACACTTAGGGAATTATGGAATTTCTTATCTGAATGGATATTTACAGAATACCAGATGGACTGTGAAAATTTAAAGGCTTTTAAACCTAATGATGGAGGATAAACTCTGAAAAAGATCTAGGCTGATGAATACACAGCCCTAACAGGATTTAGGAAGTGTTCTGATGATGTCAGATAGTGTGTGATGGTGTTATTTGTGCTATAAGTTGTAACCTATTCCTTTGATATCCCAATGTCAATCATTTTGAGAGAATTAAATCCAGGGACAATAAATGATGACTTGAAAGAGTTTTAAAACTGGTTTAAGAAAATCCTTACTCTTTGGCCTAGGTGAGGTTGGTTATTATTTTTTTTAAATTTCAGGATAAATGGCACTTCGTTTTTGATGGTAGCATTCTTTACAATGAAAGTAACTAAGCTTTCCCTACCACATAGTAGCAGGCCAGATGCCAGGCAGGATAGTGAACTGTAAGGCAATCTGAGAAAGGCTCTAAGCTTCTGTAGTTGTAAGAAAATATGTTTTACTGTATTGAGAACTTTAAAAAGTATTCTTAAAATTTACAGTCTGCTGTGGTATCTGAAATTAGGATGAAAGACCAAACTCATCTCCAGACAGAATAAAAAAGAAGAGTGCTCAAACTACTTAAAACATCTAAACAAATTTCTTTACAGAGCTGATCGGTAACAGAGTATGAGATAAGTCATCGTAATACTGCATGAGAAAGCCACCTGATATACCCTAAGAAATAATATGGGGATATTTACCAAGAGTTAATTCTAGAAATCAGAACAAGGTGGCTTCATGATATGATTTTAGCACTAAAAATTCGACATGGCGACTGCTTCCAGACAAGCTGGAGTAACAGGAATCATATTTACTCTACTGTACAAAAAAAATAAAAAACTGCAAAAATCATAATAAGTAAAGTTTTTCAAGACATTAGACATCAGACAAGAGAGAGTGATACCTGAGAGAATGAAAGAAAAAAAAAGGGAGCCCTATATTTTCCTCAGTTTGCTGTCTGGAGAATTTTAATTCCATAGACCAGGGAAGGCAAATGGAATTGAATCCCAGGGATTTCCCTAAAATTCAGAAACAGAGCTGGGTGTCTGGATAAGCCAAGGCAACTACAGTTTACAGGGCAGAGTCCCAGAGACGAAAGATTTGCTCAGAAAGAAAACCCCAGGGATCTGTGGAAGGTCCTTCTTTAGTCTTCAGCTGAAGACTATGTAGCAAACACAAGTGAGAAAACTATTCAAGGTCAGGGAAAGCTACTTAAAGGATGGGAGGCAAAAATCCCTGAAGCTTACACAGAGTTGGAATAATTCCTTTTCCCACTAGCCAGAGTAAAAATCTCTCAAGATTCATGGAACATTGGGTAGAAGACTAAGGAGTACAGGCGCAAATTAGCCCTAGACTAAATGTTTCTCTGGTTCTACCTAACAAAGCGCAAAGTAAGACTGGAAAGAAGCAAACTATTCTTGGTGACTTAACACCACTTCAAAAACAAGTCCAAGAATATTTCTGCGAATATAAAAATATCCAGCACACAACAATCTAAAATATACAATGTCTAGAATCCCATAAAAAGTTACAAGGCATGCAGAAAAAAAAGTAGAAAAATAGACTTGTAATGATAAGAAGTATCAATCAACCAAAAATGATCCATAAAAAAAAACAACATGAGAATTAGTAGACAGTGACATTCAAACAATTCTACAACTGCATTTCATATGTTCAAGAAGATAGAGGAAAACTGAACATAAGTAGACATACAAAAGATATAATAAACACCTAACTCAAGCATTAGCATGAAACTATAATATCTACCATAAAAATTCCACAAATTAACAAGAGATAGAGACTACAGAGGAAAAGATTAGTGAATTCAAAGGTATAGTAATGAACTAGTAACTAAAATGAAATGCTAAAAGGAAAAAGACTGAAAAAAAAAGAAAAGAAACAAGACACCAGTGAACAATAGGACACTTCTAAGTCACCTATCATATTTATAAGTGGAGACTGTAAAGAAAAAAAGAAAGGAGAAAAAAATATTTGAAGAAATAAAAAATGAAAATACTCCAAATATAATGAAAGTTATAAACCCATACATCCAAGAGCTCAAAAACCTAAGTACAAGAAACATTAAGAAAACTACACCAGGACATGTCATAAGTAAATTTTTTGAAATTAGTAATAAAGGGAAAATACTAAAAGTAATCAAAGGGAAAAAGTCATGTAGAGAAACAAAGATAAGGAAGACAGAAGATTTCTCATTAGAAACAGCATAAGCCAGAGACAGTGGAGCAATATCTTTAGAGTCCTGACCAAAAAATGTGCAAATCTCTAATTTCTATATTTATGAAAAATATCTTTTAAAAAAGGAGGCAAAATAAAGACTTCTTCAGAAAAACACTAGATAAAAGAATTGATCACCAGCAGACCTGCAACTCAAGAAATGTTAGTGAAAATCCTTCAGGAATAAGTAAAATCATACCAAAGGAAAATATGGATCTTCAAAAAGAAACTAGAAATGGTAACCATGTGGGTAAATCTAATTAAAAATATTTAAATGTCTTTAAAAGATGAATAATGAAATGTCCACTAAGATAGATCATACCCTGGGTCATAAAACAAATCTCAATAATTTAAAAGAATTTAAATCACACAGAATATGTTCTCTGATCATATTTTAATGCAGAAATATATGAAAAGGAAAATAATACATCACAATTAAATGGAGTTTATTACAAGAATGTAAGCTTTCTTGAACATTTAATAACCAATGTAAATGATCATATTAGCAAATTAGTAAAAAATACCTATGATTACATCAATAGTTTTAGAAAAAGCATTTGACAGAGTTTAGTAACCACTCAAGGTTAAAAACTCTCCAAAAAGTAGGAATGGGAGGGAACTTCCTTACCCCATTAAGAGATATATACAAAATACTGTCAGCTAACATCATACTTAATGGTGCGACTGAGCACTGACCCCTTAATATTGAGAACATGTCAATAATTTTTTCTCTCTCCACTCTTACTTAACATCATACTGGAAGTGCTAGCTAGAGAAATAAAATTTTAAAAAAGAAATAAAAGAAGTACTGATTAGAAAGAAATCTTTTTTTTTTCTTTTTTGAGGAAACATGATTGTCCTTGTAGAAACTCCCTGAAAAAACTGCAAAAAAATATATCCTGGAACTAATAAATGAATTTAACAATGTCTCAGAAGATAAGTTCAATATACAAGACTTAATTGCTTTTCTATATAATAGCAATAAAAGACTGAAATAGAAAATACCAATTATAATAGGGCAAAAGAAAATGAAGCATTTAGGTGTAAACATAACAAAAGAAAATAGAGGATTTCTATTTTCTGTAAAAAAAACTACAAAACACTTAAGAAAGAAATAAAAAAATTCTAAATAAATGTACAGACAATATTTTTTATTAAAGATTAAATATTGTTAATTTTTAAATTCTGCCCAGTTTGAGCTATAGATTCTATAAAATCTTAATCAAAATCCCAGTAAGCTTTTTGTTTTAGATATTGACAAACTAATTTTAAAATTTATATGTTAAAACTAGGAATAGATGAAAACCTCCTCAGCCTCAAAAAAATCATTTATGAAAAACTCACAGCTAATATCATCCTCGATGGTAAAGGACTGAAAGCTTGCCTGATTTCACCACTGCTCTTCAACATTGTGCTGGAAGCTCTAGCTCAAGAAACTGGTCAAGAAATGCAAATAAAACAAACACAAATTAGAAAAGAAGTAAAACTATCTCAATTTACAAATGACATAACCTTATACATGGAAAATTCCAAAGAATACACAAGAAAGCTAGTAAACAAATTCAGAAAATTTTCAGGGTACAAAATCAACACATAAAAACCAATTGTTTCTCTACACCTTAAATGAACAATTCAAAAATTAATTTTAAAAGTAATCCTATTCACAATAGCATCTAAAAGAATAAAGTATTTGGGAATAAATTCAACCTAGTTGATAAAAGACTTGTACATTGAAAACTGCAAAACATCACAGAAAATAATTTAAAGAAAACCTAAATAAATTGAAAGACATAGTGTGTCATGGATAGGAAGATTGAACATTGTTAAGATGTCAATATTACCAAAAGCAATCTACAGATTCAATGCAATCCCTGTCAAAATTCCAACCACAAAAAAAAAAAAAAAAAAAAAAAAAAAAAAAAATTCCAACCACAGAAATGAAAAACCTCAAATTCAGATGGAATTGCAAGTGGCCTGCTATGATTAGAATGTGTACCCTCCAAATTCAGGTGTTCCCAATATGATAGTATTAAGAGGTGATTCAGTGTTTCTGCTGAGAAAAAAGGTGTTAATCTCATTCAAGGTCCCTTGTAAATGACGAGTCATGTTTTTTTCTTGATGATTTCAAGATTTTCTCCCTATCTTTCAGCATTTTTGCAATGTGGTATCTGTTTGTGGATCTCTTTGCATGTATATTAGTTGGAGTTTATTAAGATTTCTGCATGTTTAAATTAATGTCTTGCAATACGTTGGGGACGTTTTAAGCCATAATTATTTCAAATATGTTCTATGCTCCTTTTTTCTTTCTCTCTTTTTATTATACTTCCATTATATGTATGTTGGTATTTTAGGCTGTCCCACATTTCTCTGAGACTCTGTTTATTTGTCTTTATCCCCCCCCCCCCCCCCGTTTTGGGGAACATTACCTCTATTAATCTTTCTTGAAGTTTACTAATCTTTCTTTCCCAAATTCAAATCTACTTTGAACTCCTCTAGTAAATTTTTCTTTTCAGTTATTTTACGTTTAAACTCCAGAATTTCCATTTATCTTTCTTTTCTGGTTTCTACGGGATCGCAACCCTCGGTGTTGCGCCTGCACCGCGCTCAGCCAGTGAGCGGGAACCGGTATCCACATGGGATCCGAACCCTCGCTGGGAGCGCCTCCGTGCTTCCCAAGCGGCACGCTCACCATTGCGCCACTGGGCTGGCCTTACCTCTATTAATCTATCTTGAAGTTTACTAACCTTTCTTTCCCAAATTCAAATCAACTTTGAACTCCTCTAGTAAATTTGTCTTTTCAGTTATTGTACGTTTAAACTCCAGAATTTCCATTTATCTTTCTTTTATGGTTTCTATCTTCTTCTTGATACTCTCCATTCAATAAAACACTGTCATTATACTTCACATTTCTTTATTCACTTTTTTTTCATTCTTTGAATATGTTAATAATGGCAACTTTAAAGTCTTTGTTAAATCCGACATCTGGTTACACTCACAAGGAGTTTCTGTTGTCAGTTATTTTCCTGATGTAGAGATCTTACTTTCTTGTTTCTTTGCATGTTTCATAATTTTTTGTGAGAAACTAGATATTTTAGGTAATATACTGTAACAACTCTGTACTGGTCCTGCCGTGGGGCTTGTTCACTTGTCTATTGACTGAACTATTTTACTCAATCAATTAACCATCCTTTTCTCTCACCCACCCTCCGCAGTTAGAAGCCCCTAATATTGATCCTCAGAGGGCACAGTCACCCTGAGATAATAATTATTTTGGCAAGGCTCTCATTTAATATTTCTTACCCTGGCCATGCCCCCTGTTAAGCTCCATTAATTTTTGGCTGCTTACACTACTCTTTTCAACAATGCCCTGGCATATAAATTGCTCTACAGATAAATCAATCAAATTCAGGCTCTTTTGATGTTAGTCTTTTAAATTTGTTGTGGCCCCAGGGATTGTCTTCCCAGCTGTCTCTTTCCCCATTTCCCTCAGGCAAACTATAGTTAAGCATATATCTCCAGTAAATCTTTCAATTTTCTCCCAATTGCCTTCGCCAAAACTTTCATTGTTTTTGAGAACACCCTTCGGCTTGAACTCCTCCACACTCTGTTGCAAATGAAATCAGTTTTGTGGGGAGAGATTTGAAGGTCTGCTTTTTCTGCAGGCAGATTCTCCAAGTCAAAGCTTTTCTGTAGGGTGGAATCAATGGCACACTCTTGCTGAGAGACATTAGGAGCTGAGAATCAGGAGATGAGCACATCCCTCACATTAGGAGCTGAGCACTTGGTAGATGTGGGGGAGGGGCAGTAACTTTAGGTCTCCTCAGTTTTCCTTTCTCAGTCTGGAACCCACTCTGCAAGCTGGGGCAATGGTATTTAATGCTCCGGTATTCTTAGTTACTCCATGCCCAAATGAAAATCCTCTGTCTGATGAGTGGAGGCTGTGAAAGAGAAGAGATCCCCCACTTTGGCCACATTTTCCCAGAATTTTGCCTCAGCAACTGGTAAATAAGGGGCAAAGGGGCAAAATAAAAAATGTTGACGTCTTGCCTCTCCTGAGAAGAGAGTCCTCCAACCAGGACCTTCAGGGAGAGGATGACCTGTGTTGTAGGCTGTGCCAGTCTGGAGTGTAGTTTCCATCTTTCTGAGCTTGAAGAATGAAGGGAGAGCATGGACCTTGTTTAAATACACAGATTCTCACAGTTCTTATGACATTTTCATAGATTTTCTTGAATACATGTTTCTTCATATATTGTGTGCAATTTCCAGAGATTTATTTTTTTTTAATATTTTTTACCATTTCTTATGGGGAGTGAGTGGACCCACAGAGTTCCTCAACCTATGGTGCTGGAAACAAGACTCTCATACAGCAACTTCCGGCATAATTTTGTCATTATATTTAAAGTGAGTTTCTTATAGACAGCATTCAGTTGGGTTCTGTTTTTATCCATTTTGCCAATTTCTATCTTTTAGTTGGCATGTATGAGAAATGCCCTCATCTGTCCAATGCCAAAAGATGGACACGAGACACGAGGTATGACAAAGTGAGACTTTAACGGAGGTCTTGCAAGATCAGTATCTACTGGGCAGGCAAGCTGGAAAGAGTTACATTGAGCAATTTATTCCCTAGTGTGCAAGTCCCTCCCCCAGTTCCTCATTGGCTGAGTACTATGGGATGTACAATCTTCCCAAACATTGACTAAGATTCATTATTTCCTTATAAGGTATTTATTGTTCACTTCCTGCTGATGGAAAGGGATGGACTCAAGGCAAGCCTACAAAAAAGGCCTGGCAAAAAGTCCTGAGCAGATAGAAGAACCAGGAAGTAAAAAGAACAAGGTGACAAGCCACCATCTTGAGAAGTCACCCTCAGGAAAGTGCACTTTCAGGGGTTATCACAGCACAAGTTAGTCGAGCAACCCTTGTTAAGCTATTCTTGTAAATGAATCACTTAGGCTGTCTTCCCACAGCATGTTTGGAACATCTACATTTAAAGTAATTACTGATACATTAAGGTTTTAAGTCTGCCATGTTTATTATTTTCTTTCTGTTTGCTTCTTCTATTTTTCATTCTTCTTACCCCCCCTTTCCCACTTTCCTTTGGGTTGTTTGAACATTTCTTATTATTCCATTTTGATTTTTCTATATCAGTGATTATCAACAGGGGAATGATTTTGCCCCCAAGGAACATTTGGCAATGTCTACATAATCAATAATTGATAATTAAATAATTGTTAGTTATCTCAAATGGGAGGATACTACTGGCATCTAGTGGGTACAGGCCAGGGGTCTGCTAAACATCCTACAATGCACAGGGAAGTCACCCACAAAAAAGAATTACTCAGCTCAATACATCAATAGTGTCACTGTTTAGAGACCCTGACTTAACAGACTTTCAAATTTTCCACTTTGTAAAGATTTCAGTGGTTATCCTACTGACCACAGCATGTAATACATGCATATAATATGTGTATAACTTATTATAGTTTACTAGTAATAGCATTTTACCACTTTAAGTAGAATATAGAAAACTTACTGCCTTTTGAGTTCCCTTTATTTTCCCTCTTTTATGATATAACTATTTCAAATGTTACCTCTGCATCTATTAGCCACAGCAGACAATTTATAATTTTTCTTTCTTCTGTAAAAACAGTTTAAAATATGTAAGAGGGGACAGTCTATTTAATCATATATTCTCCCTTTCCATTGTGTTTTCTATTTTTAATGTGCCAAATTTCCTCCATTATTATTTTATTTCTGTCTAAAAACTTTATTCTTTCAGAAGAGCTAATTTTTTTTTTTTTTTTTTTTTTTAGTTTTCCTTCACTGAGCAGGTCTTTATTTCAAGTTCATTAATGAAGAATATTTTTGCTGAATACTACATTGTGGATTGAATGTTATTTTCTTTCAGCACTTTAAAATGCTATGCCACTTCTTCTGGCTTTCATTGTCTCTGAGAAATCCCCTAGAGGCTTTCAAATTTTTTCTTTGTCTTCAATTTTCATAAATTTCATAAATTTTTATAAAATTGATTCTGATGTTTCTGGGTGTTGATTTCTTCTATATAGGATTTACTGACCTTCTTGAATCTGTAAGTTTATGTCTTTCACAAAATGTGGAAAACTTTTAGCCTTTGTCTCCTGAAATATTTTTCTGACTTGCACTATTTTTTTTTCACCTTTTAGTACTCACATAAAATTATGTTAGATTTTTTGTTATTGTCCCAGAGGTCTTAAACAGTCTGTTTAATTTTTTTTTTAAATTTATTTTCTCTCTGTTATTCAGACTAAGTACTCTCTGTTGATCTGTCATCAAGTTCACTAATTCCTAAGTCATCTCAATTCTGCTATTGTTTGTCCTGTGAATTTTTTTTCTTTTTATATTTTGGTTGTGGTATTTTTCACTTCAAAATTGAAAAGACAGCCCCCCTTATATGTTGTATTTCCTTACTGATAGTTTTTTTTTTTTTTTTTTTTTTGTTTTTTTACTTGTTTTAAAAGTGTTTGTAAATGCTTTTTGGAGCAATTTAACTTTAGCTGCTTTATAATTTTTGTTTGATAATTACAGTGCTTGTGTTTACTTGGCATTGAAGTCTGCAAATTGTCTTTTCTCATTTGAATCGAGATTTTCCTGGTTATTGGTATGAAGAGTAATTTTGAATTGCATACTAGATATTATAAGTATGTTAAGAGACTCTCTTCCTCATTTAAATGTTCTGTTTTACCAGGAAGTTAACTTATTTAATTCCAGAGCACACATCATGACCAATTATAGGTGGTAGTTCAAATGGAAATTATGTTTTCCAAGTCTTTGCAGTGCTATTCCAGTATGCCCTACTTGTATACCACCCAGGCTGTAATATGAAACCTAGGAAGTATTCCATTCTAGAGCTCAGATATCAAAACTTTGCTATGCTGTTTCTGGTTGCTTTCACAAATGGTATTGCTCAAAGTTGTAAGAGATTTAGAAAATCTACTTCTCTAACTCCCTCCCTTTCCTAGTCCTCCTTTCACTCTTTAGTTGGGAATGAAGGGGTTGGCTTTGTCTCATTATTTGTGGCAGAGATGTTGAATTTGTCTCTGCCTACGGTTTCCAAAGTTGCAGTGCCCAGTGGGGAATGAGAGAGGTACCACTTGGCTTCTGCAGGAATACAATGGTAGGCTGGGCTCTACTTTTCATCTCTGATGGTTTAGTGGCTGATTGAAAGGGAAAGAGGAATGATGACTTTTTTTCCAGGTTTTTCACCTCGACTAGGGAAGGTATAGTCAAAATGTTTCAGTCTGGCTGAGCCGCCCTTTTCTCGTTCTTTTGGCTAGACAGAGCAGGCTTCTCATGGAACTTTTTATTTGTGCCTGTTTGTGTTTCCTGATTGCAGGGCTTGCTAGCATTCAGAATGGGATATTTTTTTTAAAATAAAAGAGTTCAAAAAACTCACGGCTAGGTCATTCCTCAACTCCTGCATTTCCCAGCTAATCTGTTTTTCTGCCTATCACTCTGTCTTACCCCAGGAACTATCTAATTTCTCAAAATAAATTATTTTTTTAAATTACTCCTTAATATTCACAAGAACAGTATGTGATGAAGAGCATCACCAAATTGTTATCAAATAGCTATTTCTGAAATTTTTGAATATGGAGAATTCTTTCCCATATTATGTATTTTTGATTCATTTTAATCTTTACTCTGACCATGTGACATAATTATATTTGGGAAAAATAAATAGTAAAAATAAATACATATTTAAAAAGAAAAAATAAGTGACCTTTTTAAGTCAGATAAAGGCTGGAGAATTCTCAGACAATTATTTATGCAGATATTTGTTATTTCTTTTCAGGACAACAATGATCTAAAACTTTGTCTCAATTTCTGATTTCTCTAGAATATGTGAATTTTATTATACTGTTAAGATCCAATTATTAAGCCTTTATTTACAAAAGATACAGTGTTTGGTATTTAGTAATTAATTTAGACAATTCAGAGATTTGATTCTAAAATAAACATTAATAACCAAAATGGAACATTCAGTCAATATGTGTGTGTACATATAGAAACAATATGTGTGTGTGTTCTAGTTCAGATCAACAAACATTTATTGAATTTGCCTTATTGAATTTTAATGTAAATGCACAAAACAAATATTTATATTCTATTCAAATAGCAATGAAACACATTTCTGACAAAAAAATTATGCAGGAGATCATTGTAATAAAAAAAAATGAAAGAAAATTGATCAGATAGCAAAGGGTCAGATTTCCACTTCCTGGAACTTCCATTAAGGAAAGGTTGCTCTTTATCAAAGATTTTCAATATCAAAAACTATTGAAATTGTGCAGTTTAATATTAAACAGTACTGATTAGTAATAATGTATGTGTTGCTTTCCATTAATGCAGGCATCCTTACCATTTAAATATAGAAGCTGCTCAGCATTTCCAAGTGTCCGTCAAAGAACAGAAATTTGGATCATTAACATGAGCTCCTTACTAAAATAATTTGTCCCAGAGTCACAATTATAATATTCAGAGATAACTGCTTAGCATCCTTATCTTCTCCTGGTTTTAGTGGGAATAATTTGGGGTTGCCTGACTTTCTTTCTCACCACAATCATTGATTAGTTATATCGTTTTTGTTTGTCAGAGAAGCAATACAAAATTTGTTCTTAGCAATGTGTTGTTTTATCCTTTTCTGTAAAACTCAGGCTCAACCAAATGCTAACTGTATTACTATTCTTGATATTTAGCATTAATAAGGACTAATGAGTATTTCAAATTATTGATGACATCAGACCTATCACTCTTGGATTTCCTGTGTTAGAGTTAATGCATTTTGCATTAACACTAGAGCTCTACAGAGCCTTACTAGAGACTTTGTATTTGCTTCATACACCTTTATTGGATGAAGTCTCCTAAAATCTTACTATTCAAAATGAGGACCAATGGCCATCATTGCGGAGCTTGTTAGAAATGTAGAATCCTAGACCCCACCCGAGATCTAGTAAATCAGAATCTACAGTTTAATAAGCACCCTGGGTAATTTGCAAGCACATTGAAGTTTGAAAGGCACTGCCCTTGACAAACTTGTTATCTGATCGTTCCTGGTTCTATTTTCAGTGTGAAAGCAACCAACTATTTCCTATACCTTTTCTCCAAGCAAACCTATATAAATACATGTATAAACATAAATCATAACTCCTGAGATCAAGCAAGGTCTATGGGTACTGCAGCAAATCAAATCAAATCACTCTGATTATCTTATGTATTATGGGGGTAAATGGAAAAATAAAATGTAATATTAAGAAATCCAGGATGCTTCTGATGGACTCTCACCACCTCTGTGACTATATATGAGTAGAATTAGAATGAAAGTCAGTTTGTTTACATCTCAGAAGGTGAAAATAATTAGAGCCATGTGAATAGTTTGGGACACAGTTTTGTGTAGCATCTGTCTGCTGTTGCCAGAAACCACCCAAATTGGTGCTATAGCTTTCATCAGGCCAGATGTGCACAGGATCCCTGACCACACTGCTATACCAGTCAGCTCGACCATGTACAGGTCTCATGCCGTAGCCACCTGCAGTGCAGCAGACTTTGCTAGCAGCTGTCTACACCCTTGCATCAGCCAGAACAACCAAGCACAAGACCCCCACCCAAGCATCCTCAACAGCCAGCTCAGCCTCTGCGAGTCCCCTGCTGTAGTTCCTGCAGTGTGGCTGCTGCCACCATATCCATTGCACCAGTAGGACCGACTGGGTCTGAGGGAATGAGCGAGGAAGTGGCAAACCCCAGCATGGCTGATCCACTGTGAATTAACCCTGCAGCTGTAAAGCCCCAGAGGGAGCGAGTGAGGCAGCTGCAATCTCCAGAACCACTGCTTCTGCAGCAAACTAGCCCCACAGCTTCCAGGGCCACGGAAAGAGTGAATGAGAGAGTGGCAGACTTCAGAGCTGCTGCCCCTGCAGTGAATTGACCCTGCTGACAAGAGTGCGGCAGTTGCAGCCATTTCTGCTGCTCTTTTCAACATGAGGTAACTCTGCTGCCACCTAGGACAACACCAAGGACACCACAGATGAGAGTCAGGCAGTTCCAACCCTGAGGTAACCCCCATACTGCTGCAGGCACCATAGAGGCATCAGAGGCTATTGAAGCTAAAACTACCACTGCCATCCCACAAGGTAACCCAGCTTCCCTCACTTCCACTGTGAACATCATAGATGGGAAGGAGGCAGGTACCACTGTTACCACTGCTGCCCCCATGAAGCAACCCCATTGCCACTGCAGACACAGCAAATTCAAGGGAGGCAGTTGCAACTGCCAGTGCTGTTGCCACCCTCATAAGGTAACCTCTCTACCATTGTGGATACTGTAGATGCGAGAGAAGCAATTACAGCCACCAGTGCACCTGCCACCTCTGTGAGTTAAGCCAGCTGTAGCTGCAGTCACTGCAGCTGCACCAACAGCTATGGAAGTCACTACAACCAAGTAGATGGCTAGTGCAACCATCACTGCGGCAGTCACTGCCACCACCAGCACTGCCAGATAGCCACAGTAATTGTGCAAGCAGCCTGCCACCACTGGAGCCACTTCTGCCACACATACAACCCACCAAAGCCAACGCTACAACCACTGCAACCACAAGGGTGACCTGCTACCACATCAGAAGCCATAGCAGCCACTGCAGCTGTGCAGGCAGAGAGCCAACCACCCATCTGAATTGACACGAAGAGGGCCAGGGAAAGAGAGTAATAGAAGAAAGAACAGCTCTTCCACATGACTAAACATCAATGTAAAGATATTAAAAATATGACAAAATAAGAAAATATGAGGCCACCAAAGGAATATCACAATCCTCAAGAGGCAGACCCCATAGAACAAGAAACACATGAAATGACTGAGAAGGAATTTTATGTAAAAATCTCTAGGAAACTCAATGAGATATAAGAAGACACAGATGACACAATGAACTGAGCAAAACTGTCCAGGATATGATGGAGGAAATTGACAGAGATTTTTGTTTTAAAAAAAGAATGTAGCAGAACTCATGGAACTGAAGGGGTCATTCAATGAAATAAAAAACACAACCAAGAGCTTAAGCAACAGGATGTAGCAAGCAGAAGAAAGAATTTCTGATCCTGAAGACAATCTCTTCAAAATAACTTAGCGAGATAAAAAAATGAAAAAGAACTTTTTAAATATGTAGATAATCTAAGAGAGATAGCAGATAACCCTAAGTATACAAACGTCTGAATCATGGATATGCCTGAAGGCAAGGAGAAAGCAAAAGGCATTGAGAACATACTCAATGAAATAATGTCAGAAAAATTCTCAGGTATAGGGACAGATATAGACCTCAGATTCAAGAGGTTCAAAGGTCCCCAAGCAGCTTTAATCTAAAAAGGTTCTCTCTGAGACACATTGTAGTCAAAGTGTTCAAAGTCAAAGACAAAAGGAGAATCCTAAAAACAGCAAGAGAAAAGTGTCATGTCACATATAAAGGAGTCCCCATCAGAATAACAGCAGACTTCACAACAGAAACTCTACAAGCCAGAAGAGAATGAGATGATATGTTCAAAATACTAATAGAAAAAAAACCTGCCAGTCAAGAATACTGTGTCCTCTGAAGCTATCATTCAGAAATGAAGGAGAAATAGTATATTTCTCAGACAAACAAAAACTGAGAGTTCACCACCACACCACCAGCCCTACAAGAAATGCTCAAGGAAGTCCTGCATCTGGAATCCAAAAAAGCAATAATTACTTCCATGAATACACAAGAAAGAACAAAACCCACAAATAGAACAAAAATGCAAATGATAAACAGAAAGGAATGGTATCTTATACTTCAAAAAACCAAAAACATCAAAGAAAATAAAATGGGAAGAAAGAAACATGAGATATTCAAAACATCCAAATGAAAATCAATAAAATGCTAGAAGCAACACAGTACTTTTCAGTAACAACCCTTAATGTAAATGGATTAAATTCTTCACCCAAAAGACACAGACTGGCTAGTTGTATTAAAAAACTAAACTTAACTCTATGCTGTTTACAAGAGACACACCTCAACTGTAAAGACACACACAGACTAAGAGTGAAGGGATGGAAAAAGATGAACCACACAAATGGAAATCAAAAACGAGCAGGAGTAGCTATTCTTATATCAGATAAAACAGACTTTAAGCCAGAAAATATAAAAAGAGACAAAGAAGGCCACTCTATAATGATAAAGGGAACTATCCAGCTAGTAGACATAACAATTATAAATATATATGTGCCCAACATTGGAGCACCCAGACATACAAAACAAACATTATTAGACCTAAGGAAAGAGATAGATCCCAATACTATAATAGTAGGGAAGCTAAACACCCCTTTCTCAAAATTGGATAGATCATCTAAGCAACAAGTCAATAGAGAAACACAGGATTTAAACCACACTTTAGACAAATAGGACTTGGCAGATATCTGCAGAATGTTTTATGCAACAAGTACAGATTATATATATTTCTCACCAGTTCATGGAACAGTCTCTGGGATACACCACATGATAGGCCTCAAATCAAGCCTGAACAAATTTTTAAAAATTGAAATCATCTCAAGGATCTTTTCAGACCACAATGGACCACTAGAAATCAACAAGCAAAACTCTGGAGACTATACAAATACATAGAAATTAAACAACATGCTCCTGAATGACATATGAGTCCAAGAATAAACTAAACAGGAAATCAAAAAACTTATCAAAACTAATGAAAATAATGAAACATCACACTAAAACATATAGGATGCTGCAAAAGCCATTCTAAGAAGGAAATTTACTTGCATTAAATGCTTACATCAAAAGAATAGATAGTTTTCAAATTAAGAACCTAACACTTCACCTTAAAGAATTCAAAAAATGAGAACAATACAATCCCAAACATAGTAAGTAGAAATAAATAAGATCAGAGCAGAAGTAAATGAAATAGAAACCCCCAAAACAATACAAAATATCAACCAAACAAAAAGTTGTTTTTTTGAGACGATAAATAAAATAGAAAAACCATTAGCTAGAATAACTAAGAGGAGAGAAGACCCAAATAACAAAAATTAGAGATGAAAAGGGAGACATAACAATCAATACCACAAAAATACAAAGAATCATTAGAGACTATTATGAACAAGTACATACCAACAAATTTGAAAACCTGGAGGAAATGGATAGATTTCTGGACACACACAAACTATCAAGACTAAACCAAGAAGAAATAGAAAACCTGAACAGACCAATAATGAGCAAAGAGAATGAAGCAGTAATCAGAAGTCTTCCAACAAATAAAAGCCCAGGACCAGATGGCTTTACTGCTGAATTCTACCAAACATTTAAAAAATAATTAATCCCAATTCTTTTCAAACTACTCCAAAAAATTGAAACAGAGGCCATTCTTCCCAACTCATTCTGTGAGGCCAGTATCATCCTGATAGCAAAGCCAAAGATTCAACAACAACAAAAAAATTACAGGCCAATATCCTTGATGAACATAGATGCAAAAATTCTCAACAAAATATTAGCAAACAGAACACAGCAACACATCAAAAAAATGATACACCATGATCAGGTGGGATTCATACCAAGGATGCAAGGATGGTTCAACATATGCAAATCAATAGATGTGATACACCACATAAGCAAACTCAAGGACAAATACCATATTAGTATCTCAATAGATGCAGAAAAAAGCATTTGACAAAATTCAACATCCCTTCATGATAAAGACTCTCAGCAAATTAGGTATAGAAGGAAAATACATTGGGCCTGGCCCGTGGCTCACTCGGGAGAGTGCGGTGCTGATAACACCAAGGCCCCGGGTTCGGATCCCATATAGGGATGGCCGGTTCGCTCACTGGGTGAGCATGGTGCTGACAACACCAAGTCAAGAGTTAAGATCCCCTTACCGGTCGTCTTTTGAAAAAAAAAAAAATACATCAATATAATAAAAGCCATATATGACAAACCCTCTGCCAATATCATCCTGAATGGAGAAAAGCTGAAAAAAATTTTCCTTTGAGAACAGGATTGAGAAAAGAATGCTCCTTCTCCCAACTCCTATTCAACATAGTACTCCAAGTACTAGCCAGAGTGATGAGGCAAGAGAAAGAAATAAAGGACATCCAGAGTGAAAAAGATGAAGTCAAATTATCCCTCTTTGCAGATGACATGGTCTTGAATATAGAACAGTCTAAAATCTCTACAAAAAAATTCTTATAGTTGATAGACGACTTTAGTAAAGTTGCAGAATACAAAATCAACATGCAAAAATTGGTAGCATTTTAATTCTGCAATAAAGAACGAGCAGAAAAAGAAATCAAAGAAGCAAGCCCATTTACAATAGTCACCAATAAATAAATAAATAAATAAAATACTTAGGAATCAACTTAACAAAGGAGGTGAAAGGTCTCTACAATGAAAGTTACAAATCACTGTTGAAAGAAATTAAAGAGGACACAAAAAGTTGGAAAGACATTTCTTGCTCATGGATAATAATAATAATAATAATAATAATAATAATAATAATAATAATAATAATAATAATAATAATAATAATAATAATAATAATAATAATAATAATAATAATAATAATAATAATAATAATAATAATAATAATAATAATAATAATAATAATAATAATAATAATAATAATAATAATAATAATAATAATAATAATAATAATAATAATAATAATAATAATAATAATAATAATAATAATAATAATAATAATAATAATAATAATAATAATAATAATAATAATAATAATAATAATAATAATAATAATAATAATAATAATAATAATAATAATAATAAAGCTGGAGGCATAACATTACCTGACTTCAAACTATACTACAAAGCTATAGCGACCAAAACAGCATGGTACTGGCATAAAAATGGACACTTGGACCAGTGGAACAGAATAGAGAACCCAGAAATTATCCCAAAAACCTACAGCCAACTGATCTTTGACTAAGGCAACAAGAACATACATTTGAGAAAAGACTGCCTCATCAATAAATGGTGCTGAGAAAAGTGGACATCCACATGTAGAAGAATGAAACTAGAATTGTACCTCTCATACACCAAAATCAACTCAAAATGGAATAAGGACTTGAATATAAGACCAGAAATTATAAAGCTCCCAAATGAAAGCACAAGAGTAACACTTTGGGAAGTAGGACTAGGAAAAGATTTTATGAATATGACCCCCAACCCACAGGCAACAAAAGAAAAATAAACAAATGGGATTTTGTCAAACTACAAAGCTTCTGTGCAGCAAAAGAAACAATTAACACAGCAAAAAGACAAGGTACAGAGTTGGGGAAAATATTGCAAACTATGCATCTGACAAAGGATTAATATCCAGAATATACAGGGAACTCAAGCAACTTAACAGTAAAAAAAACAAGTAACCTGATTAAAAAATGGGCAAAGGAACTAAATTGACATCTCTCAATGTGAGATATGCAAATGGCCAACAGACACATGAAAAAATGCTCAATGTCACTCAGCATAAGGAAATACAAATCAAAACCACAGAGAACAACAAATGCTGGTGAGGATGTGGAGAAAAGGCAACACTCCTACACTGTTGATGGGACAGTAAATTGTTGCAGCCATTATGGAAAGTGGTATGGAGATTCTTTAAACACCTTAGGATAGAAATGCTGTGCGATTCAGCAATTCCAGGGCTAAGTGTGTGCCCAAAGGAATGGAAATCATCATGTTGAAGAGACACCTGCACCCCCATGTTTATCGCAGCTCAATTTACAATAGTCAAGAGTTGGAACCAACCTAAATGTCCATCATCAGACGACTGGATAAGGAAAATGTGATATATATACACAACGGAATATTACTCAACTATAAAAAAGAATGAAATATTGCTATTCACAGCAACTTGGATGAACTCAGAGAAAATCGCATTAAGTGAAATAAGCCAGACACGGAAAGAGAAATGCTGTTTGTTCTCACTCAAAAGAGGGAGCTAAAATAATAAACATATAAATAAAACAAAACAACATTCCCAATAATACACTGAATTTTCAAAAGGACAACTGGGGTTACTAGAAGAGGGAAGGAAGGGTGTTGGGGAGAATGAGTTAAGGGCCACGAATAGCAATGATAGTGTATATTATTGAATATAATTATTCTGATGTGAGCATCACATATTGCACATGGGTGTTGATGTTCAACTCTGTACCCCACAGATATGTACAATCAACTTTGTTGCAATAAAAAAAAATAGAAATAAAAACTTTAATCTCATTGAAAGATCTCATCCCCCAAATCCATATGAATACCTGTAAAAAGGCTTTGTTCCCACTTGAATCACATACCCCCACTTGGAATAACCACTCTTTCCAGAGAACGGGGATAATCCAACCCAGTGTGGTTCATGTGCCAATATCTGGTGGTGGGGGGTGGGGTGGAGATGGGGGTGTAACGAGGAGGACAGACCTGTGTGTGTTTGTCCAAACACATAGAGGAGGGACAGTTTCCAAAATGAAAGAATGTTAATCAGGCAAAAAATGTACAAGTGCGCCAAGAGTAAGCACATATAATTACATTCAAATCATTTGTTGAGATGGAAATTTATTTTCCCATCCCTATTCAGAAAACTGGAATAAATTAAGGTTTCAAACTGACTGACCACAACAACTCCGGAAGATGTGCCCTTTAGCTGAACTGAGTGTCACTTTTGGAAGGTCATCTTACAAAATAATAATAATAAAAAAACCCTTTTGTCAACATTTGTTTTCACTTTTGAGAACTAAAACCACTCACCACATCTATGCATGCATGCATACACATATTTTTCAAACTGCTATAATAAAAAGCACTGTTAGGAGTAGGAAACAATACGTGATGTTTACATTATTCTTAATAATGAAAACTTGTTAATAAAATAGCCTATCAATAACACATGATGCTATAATGTTTTATTTAAATTATCTGATTCAATTGCCTTAAGAAAACTATGAATAGATTACAAAACCTTAATGTGCAGAAATTATATATTTTTTAAAATATATCCCTTACGGGCCAGCCCGTGGCTCACTCGGGAGAGTGTGGTGCTGATAACACCAAGGCCGTGGGTTCGGATCCCATATACGGATGGCTGGGTTGCTCACTGGGGGAGCCCGGTGCTGACAACACCAAGTCAAGGGTTGAGATCCCCTTACCGGTCATCTTTAAAAAAAAAAAATATATATATATATATATCCCTTACTTATTATGAATGTTTTAGAAAAATACCCTAGAAATTTAAATTCAATTTTTAAAAATCATCATTGCAACATATGGCTAATTTTCAGTATAATTGGAAGAGTCACAGATGATATAAGAACATCCAATTACATAGTCAATTAAAGAAATTCTGGAGTTGCTGTTGTCTAGTTGAACTGCTAACCTATATACTTTAATGCATCTAAAAAGTGCTCCTCAAGCTAAAAAACCTGTAATCCACATTGCTTATGTTTGTGAGTTACTCTAGTTAAGATTATTTTAGGGACATATGCAAGTTTATTTTTTATTTATCAAATATTTAATACACATAAAGTGCTGCCCTAGAAAATTTCATTAATATCACCTTGTTAAATTTTAGAAGCAGTTACTATTTATTACATTAAAGAAAGTTTGAGTAGATAATCTGCAATGTATAAGGGTTTACTATACAAGATGTTCTTTATACTTACTTATTGATTTTTGTTTACCTAAAACACATTGTAATAGTTTTGCCTAGAGTTTAGGTATGTTTTTGGCCACAAATTATATGCATAAATATCTACAGTAGAATAGTTTATACGTCATGTAAATATAACACATATATATATGGTTGAGGCAATTCTAAGAGCTTTATGTATTATTATTATTATAGACAACAACAAACCTCACAACAAACCTAAGACATAGATACTGCTATTACACTCATTTTACAGAGTCACAGGAAGGTTAAGTTCATCGCTCAAGGTTATAAAACTGGTGAATGGTGGAGCTGGGACATGAGTCCAATCAGTCCAGCTCTGTAAACCATGCTCTTAACCACTCGACAGTACTGGTTCCCATGTGGTTGTAGGGGACATCTGCAAATGAGGATGATAGGGTCCAAATACAGGGACCAAAACTCTCATTGTCTGCATGTGATTTCATAAGCGAAGACTATACTCAATTGATGAGATTAAAATGTCAAATAAGCAATTTAATGTTGACCATCTTTATTTATTTATGTTTTTGTTATAAAACAAAGTTTATTCTGCAGTACTTTATTATAATGAATTGCATCTCTTTGGTAAAAATAAACTTTATAAACATTTTAATAATCAGATTACATACAAAAACTAAACATTTGTAAGTTGTTTTTAATAAGAGCAAAGACTGGCAACTGAGAAGTGGTTCACATGTGACCGGTCATCTACTGGCAGTTATAACCCAAACTCAGGACAACTTTTATGCTACATCAGAAAAGAGGACAAGGAAAGTGTAATAACACATTACTTGAATCAGAAATCATTCTTATACTTTCACTTAAAAATAAATAATAGTTACCATGAATTGGCAATTATACATTTTTATACACTATATAATGGTAACATAATACTTTAAAATTAAACACTTGGTTTAATAAGAAATGTACAACAATTTTAAAAACAAGTTTTGACAATGGCACTGGCAGTTAGATGAAAAAAATGTGCTTTAAAGAAAAATGGCAGGTATAACATTAAAATACTCTGCTTTGCCATTCAATAAATATTTTGACTATATCATTAGTATATTAAAGGAAACTTTGTTTAAATCAAAACTTACACATTTCAAACTAACAAAAAACTATAAAACATATGTAAACCAGAAAGCCTCATTTTCTTAGTTAAACGCTATGATCTTCACAAAAGGGTGTTAAGCTACTGTAGTATTTAAGACGACAGTCTTTGCAGCTTTGTGAAGTATTCACATCTACTGCATAAAAATTGCTGGGAAGGGCCTCCTGGTCTACTAAGACACATACATTCCCTCCTTAACACTTTCTCTAGCTTTGAATTTATGCTAACATACTTAACTGACCGTCTACTATGAACCCTTTACATAATACCTTAGAAAACAGCAAAAGAGAAAAAATATATACATTAAACTTTAATACATACAAGGGAATCTAAGTTAAGAGAAGTCATGCTGGCTATGAGGACAGAAAAGTCTCAATGGTGGAAAAAGAGAGGTGATCCACCAATAGTAGGCTTTTCCACAAATACAAGTAAACTTTTCTTTCTCTGAATTTGAAAAGTAAAATAAAATATTAACTAATTTAACAATATATTGCATAAATAAATTGCAAAAATACATATTCAAAAAACACTGGTTCTATTTGGGATGTGAAAGATGAAGATTAATTGTGCCGAGTCAAAACTATTACAGGGGATCTATTAACTGGAATGAATTGCAACAAAATTTATAGTACTTGGATGTAAGACAAATCGTATGTCAGCTTGTCACAGTTTTAGAATATGTCAGAAAATATGTAATCTCTTTGCGGTTTCCAAGTTGTTTATATAACAGTAAGATTTGCTATTAATATATTATTAGGAGTATAATTTCCAGCTCATAGGACTGAAATGACTTCCTTTAATTGGGTGCTTATTAGCCATGTTTCTATCTCAACACTCCTGAGGATGGAGAGTCATAACTTCTATGGAAGTAAATAGGGGAACCTGAGAGTCATAACTTCTATATAGAAGTAAATAGGGGAACCGTAATTAAAAGGTTCTTCCCCTTGAAAATAACTGACTTGGTACATTAGCAAATGGAACGTTATACACTGTTTCTGTACAAGAATTAAGTGTAAAATATTGTGTTGTATCTTTTCCCTGTTAGCTTTTAGAGCACACGTGTTTATCATCCTTGCTAGTGACGAATGTAACAAACATTTAAATGAGAGGGGGGTACATGAAGAGGGAGAGAAAATAAAAGGGTTGAAAGAGTTATTGTTACATATATTAAGCCAAAGTAACTTTGAAGATCCCTATTAGAGCTGGGAATACCTCTCCGCCTCCTTATCTTAGATCATTTTCCTTTACTTTTATTTATTTATTTATTTATTTTTGTCTTTTGTCTTTTTCCGTGTCCGGCAACAGATCGCAACCCTCAGTGTTGCCCCCATACCAGACCGGGGACCGGCAACGGGATCGCAACCCTCGGTGTTGCTCCCGCGCCTCGCTCAGCCAGTGAGCGGGAAACGGTCTGTATGTGGGATCCGAACCCTCGGGCGGGAGCGCCACCGCGCTTCCCAAGCGGCGCACTATCCAGTGCGCCACCAGGCCGGCCCCACCTTTACTTTTAAAGAGTAAGGATCTAATGGACAGGAACCAGGAAGAACATCTGTGGTACAGAATTTCTGTCGGACAAAATAAAATGGAGCCAGATCACTGAAACACTGCTAAGGTCTATCCAGAGTGCCATGGTGAAGAGCTTAAATTATTGTTATCAAAATGATTTCTGTAATCTCTTTACTATTTATATTGTGGTAAAAGCATTTTTTTTTTTTTGGTGTTTTATTCACTGTCTACAGTAAACGGTGTAAACTTAGTTTTGCCATTTTCTATATATGTGACAAATATGAAGAAGAAAAATCCAAATACCTCATCCTGCATGCTTAAGGGCTACTTTTCATTATCAACAAATTTAAAAATCACTATATTTCAACAGCATCAACTTTATTACTGTGGCTACCCAGGTTCAATTACAATTAACATGGAAAGAGGACAGAGAATATTTATGCTGTTATACCTGCCTTAAACTCTTTCCATTGAAAAAGATGTTTTTGTTGTCATTCTTCTCATTTGACAGTTTTGCCCAAATAAAACGTATTAGTTAAGATAAAAATACTTGTCTCATTAAAAAAAAATCCACGAAAATGCTTGATAGTCATAGAAACAGCTGAAAAGCAGCAAATCAATATCAGAGCCTGTGTTTGTATGTGCACCTGTAAGTTATTAGAAAAATAAAAACAATGTCATTGTCTATGACATAAGGTATAACATAAGCTAAGATTGAACTTATGGAAAGTTGCTTCCTCCACTGTAAAAAATATTTATAATGAATAAGTTTAGTTTATTAGTATCCCTTGTTCTTTCTGAATAATTTATTCAAACTACACGAATGATATTATGAAAAACTGTCTCATACAAGCAGATTTGTTCAAATACTTAAAATACTTTAGTGAATTCACTTTTGGAACAGTAAATCTTTCAGCAAGGATTAATGGCACATATAGGTTTTACATACCTCCTCAAAAGAACGTATTGTATAAGATCTAATTTTATACGAATTTTAAAATCCATGAAGATATTTTATCTCTATAGTTTCATTAAATCTTTTAAAATTTAATTTGGTATACATACAAATTTAGTTCAAACAAAGCTTGGGGAGAAATTCTTCCCTAAATGACCTACCTTTACTTATGATGATATAAGTAATAAGTATTCAGAATGTTTTATTCCACTTCATTCCTATTACAAGATTCTCTGAATGTGATACATTTGCAAGCAAATGAAAGATTCTGTCTTATTGCAAAAGTGTGTCAAAATGGGTGTTACTCTGTAACACACTCTGTGACTATATCTTCTCACTGGATAATTTCTACTCAAGACAGGTAGTCGCTGAAACAATGGTTGCAAAGCACTTCGGGGGGAAAAAAGCAAAATGTTCCAGTAAATTATATGCAATGTCTGTGAAGCAAAAACATTTCAAAGATATGATTGTAATAGGAATTGAAGTGTTCTTAGATGAATCACACCGCAAAATTGCCTTTTCTAAATCTTAGAACTTTTTGTTGTGTTCTATACGTAGGTAACCAAAAGGAACTTTCTAGACATCTAGGATCTTTTCCAATTTATATTTTGACTCTGCTCATGCCAAAACAAAAAACACTTCAAAACAAAAGTTAAGACAAAATAAAAATCCAAATCGTATCCTACTGGGCTGTGTGTCAGGATAGAAGTATACGACAAAGACATCAGTAAAATTTTTAGCTGGATCAGTAACTATAGTTAATTACAGATGGGAAAAGAAAATGAAAAGTAAAATTATGGAGTTGCCAAATTTACATTTCGACACATCAAGAGAAGAAAAGATTTTTCCTACAAGTTTAAGACAGAGGCCAAAGATTTTCTAATGCAAAAATGCCCAAATCTTAGAGACACTTATCACAAAAAGTATGCTTTTAGGACGTCGTATCATATATTTACAATTGGGCATGATCCTAACAGCAATTGTTTAATAAAGCTTTTTTATTAAAAAAAAAAAAAAGAGGTTTTGAAAGAAACAAGTTATTAGCACCCCTTCCTCATTCTAAAACTAAAGAAGTCCATTATGGCCTTGTAAAGAATTAAGTAGAAGAGTATTGCCACACTTTAAAATAATTTCACACTAATAAGAATCCATTTTTTCTGTTGCTTTTGATTTTGTGTCTTTGTGGTACTTATTAGGGAACCTAGACATGTACAGATTCCAGCACGGTGGAGCAGAGATCCAGCTGCCTCTTTGAGCTCCTCATCAATTTCTTGACATGACTGTTTTCACATCTTTTTGCCTGGCTGCCCTTTTTTCGAGGTATCTACACAAGCTTGTGATGCATAGCCACTGTCTCCAAGAAGATCATCTTCATAATCAACATCTGTGTCTTCTTCACTATGAAATCCTTCACTGCCATCACTTACCACATGGCTGCTCTTTCGGATAAATTCATAAACCTCATCCACAGAAGACAGGGAAGACACGCTAGTCCTGGATGCATAATGCTGTGCTGCAATGCTACTTGCACTTTAATTGGGATCTTCTTTTGGATCAATGCTGGTGGCTAAAGAATCACTCTCTTGTAAGCACACAGCGCTGGGATGATTAAATGCATTGCCATAACTCCTCTTTTTTTGCAAAGCTGTTTTAAGAGTAAGAGGCTTCTCACATTTGAAAATCCCTTGTTCTATATAAGTAGCTAAAAGCATCATTGCAGTGACAGCATCAATACCAGATTCTCTAAGGGTTCACACCTTGTTCTGCTTGAGTACAGAGTTAATTAGTGAAGTGATAAAGAACCACTTTGTGGAGATACAGGTGGGGTATACAATGTTAATGCTGAGGAAAAAGATTGCTTCTTCAGTGCCTGCATGAGATTGGGTTTATATTCTGGATCAACATACCATAAGGAACCTTTTCCATTAACCTGGCCATAGCTTCTTCCACTTTCTGAAAACATTTATTCAGAGGCAGATTATGTCAAACAGAATTCTTCCAGACTGTTGGTGCAGTAGCAAAATATGGGAAGTGATCCAGAATCCAGCTATAAATTTCCTTGACAGGCAAACATTTATTTGGAGAGTGTTCAATAGTCATATAAGTGAGAAGACTAAAGGAGTATGGGGGCTTTGAAGTTGCTGATGTTTTTTCTGGGTTCTGATAGAAAGATGTTTCAAAAGAGGGCACATCATCTCTCTCTATGCCATACAATGGACTAACAATTGGAAGACCCTCACTTCCAAGGCTGAAGTTTGTTAGATTAGTACTTTCGTGAAGCCGGTTCAAGTTTGTGAGTTCATCGTTTGTTGACTCACTGTCCATTAGAGTGGCCTTTGGCCTGGCAGCATCGACAGCTTCAGGCAAGCTGCCCATTTTGTAAATCTGGCTTAATCCCGCAACATTTTCAGCTCCTGGGGTTTCAGCTCTCTTATCTGAAGTCATTCCAATTACTAGACCCATTTACTCTTTTAGTTCTTATAACAGAGAAATGATAAAGTAAACTAAAGCACATCTATTCAAGGTAATATTTAGCAGCCATTAAAAATGACTGTCTTGAAGACTCAATGGGTTTCCAATTAGCCTTTGGCCTATGTATTCTTTACTTTTGTGCTAGAGCATTAATGTATTTAAGATTTTATTTTATCCAGCATTTTAGGTTTTCAGCAGAAAGACTGGTCCAGGTATCTAAGTTCACCATGAGTTTCTGAGGCTGGGAAGTCCAAAGTTCAGGGAACACATCTGGTGAGGGCCTTCTTTGGTGGTGACTTCAGCAATGCAGGGTGTCCCATTGTGAGAAAGGCAGAAGCAAGAGAGAGCTAGACCATCTTTATTAATCACTTCAAACATAATTCCTTTTGGAACATCCTCAGTACATATATGGTCATGAATTCATAAAATATTTTCTCCCCCTTTGTCTCTCTCAGTCTCTCTCACTTTTTCTCTTTCTCTCTCTCAATATGCCAATCTTTTCCTAAAAAAGCAACTCTCAATTATAGTACTCTGCCAATGCTACTTAAAGTGCAGGTCACAAGAATCAGATAGGACCAACAAGACAGACTTCTCAGTTATATATACAACGGTTTGGAAAATCAACATACTCATTTCTCTGGGATTGAAGGTGAGATCGGACCTGCTATCCACCATCTTTCATGTCACATGAAATAACCACTTTGGCAGAAAAAAATTAGACATGGCAAGAAAATGTTTGGGATAGAGAGAGGAAGAGGAAGTGACCTGACATAAATTTTGAGTTCTTAGAACCAGACCTGCTAGGAGCCAGCTTTGTGCTGGACTCACCAATTATTTGTACCAGCAAATTCTTTTTATATTTAAGAAAGTTTGGTTGGACTCCAGTCATGTACAACTTTAGGATACTACAGCTGAAATTTAGCATAAGGTTTGAAACAAATCCAAGGGCCAAGATGAAATGAAATTTCTAGTATATAATCCCCTCAAATGAAACAAGTCTGTTAACTTTTTAAGTGAATAATAAGCAGGGACCCATGATTTTCAAACTTAGCAACAATCTCCAGGCCATAATTTTGCCAAAAGGTGCTGTTTAGCAGAGCAGTGAAGAACCCAGGGGGAAAAAAAAAAAAAAATCTTTCCCTATACTTCTCTCAAGGATGGCAATCATTTTTCCTTCAGAGGAAACAGAGTGAAACTGGCTAGGAAATCCATGCCATGACAAGAACAAGATCTCGTTATCCCTGCCCCACAGTGTGCTTTCTCAGCTTATTCCCTTCACCTGGTGGAAGGAACTTAACTGCAGATTTATTCTTTTCCTTTTACTGCTGTATATTATGCATGTAGGAAGGTATGTCAGTATCGGTTATCTGTTCATTTATTTAACATCTTATTCAACTTTATAGGTGCTGGAGATAAAGAGATAAATAGCAAACTTCATCTTCAGGGATACATAAACATCTGGGAAGTCAAAGAGTAAGATATTTAAAAATATATTGCAATATACAGCCTTAAGAGGATTAATACAGGTATGGACAGAGTTAAAAAAGCTTTAGCAATGGCACCTGTATTAGTTTCTTATTGCTGCTTGTCTTAGTCTATTTTGTGCTGCTATAACAGAATACCATAGAGTGGGTAATTTATAATGAAGAGAAATTTATTTGGCTCACTGAAAGCTGGAATGCCCAGTATTGAGGGGCTGCATCTGGTGAGGGCCTTCTTGTAGTGTCATAACATGGTGGAAGACATCACATGATGAGAGAGAGTAAGAGAGGGCCAAAGTGGCTTTTATAATGAACATGCTTCTGCAATAACAACATTCATGAGGGCAGAGCCTCATGACCTATCTATCACTTCTTAAAGCTTTCACCTCTCAACAGTTGCACTGGGAATTAAGTTCCCAATGAACTTGTGGGACACATTTAACTCATAGCATTGTTATAACAAATGATCACACATTTAGCAGCTTAAAACAATACAAATTTATTATCTTACAGTTCTGAATGTCAGAAGTCTAAATTCAAGGTGTTAGCAGGAATATATTTTTTCCTGGAGGCTTTTGGGAAGAATCCATTTCCTTGCCTATTTCTTAGCTCAGGACCCCTTCATTATACCTCTCCAACCTCTTGCTTCTATTGTCACATCTCTTTTATTGCCCCATCAGCCCAACTTGAACAATCCAGGAATATCTCTCTGTCTCAAGATCTTCAACTTAATCATTTCTGCAAAGTCCCTTTTATCATGCAATTTACCATATTCACAGGATCCAGGAAATAGGACACGGACATTCTTGGGGAGCTATTATTCAGGCTGCCACAGCACCTAACTGAATTTTAGTCTAGATTCAGCTAGTCATAAGCTTTGTGACCTGCAGTATGACAGGCTATGTTACTGGGCCTCAATTTCCTCAACTTTAAAATAGACAGGTAAATATAATCTCTTAAATATATTTCAGCTCGGACATTTAGGCTTTACAAGTATAGCAACATATCGCATAGCATATGCTGTCCAAAATTTGACTCCCAAAACCCAAAATCATGGTTCTACGAGAAACTTTTCTTGTCATTTAGCGCCCCTCTGGCTTGGAAGCGATTGTTGGGGTTCTACTGTGCCACATCAGTATTCATTTCTCTCCTCCATATCTATGCAGTTCTTCCCCTGAAAAGAAAGCAAATGGGAACATGACTTCTACTCTCTATATTCTGTTATCCTGGTGACAGCTTTGGACATCAGCAACATCTAGAAAGTTCTGAGGAATATTTGAAATGATTTCCATGATTTTGTCTGTAACTAAGAAAGAAAAGTGGGTTGGAGTTGTTACTCTAATTAACATCTATGATTCAGTTTTACCTTTTGTGGTCCATTGGTTCACTTCAGGATAGGTCAACTAAGAATAATTAATTAGCATAAATTCAAGTTTTCCATCATTTTTTTTTCCTTTGTTTTGTTAGGTATGCTTTTAGAAATAAAGCAAATAAAAAAAAAAAAAAGAGTAGCGTGTAATAATCTTATTTGAGTCCCAGATAGAGATAGATTGCCTCTGTGTTTCTCTGAGCCCGTACAAGCATTGTGTCTATCATTACTTTCTAGATCTTTCCAGAGAACAATTTAAAATGAAAACACTTCATATTCTCATTTGATTGGTAAACATAAATTTTTGTCGTTGTTAGACTTTTCTTTTTCTAACTGCATAGAAGTTTAAGGTTTCAGAGAGAAGATATCAGAACGCAAGAGAAGTAAATTCCAGACCCTCCAGGGAATGTTAGGAATTGAATAGTAATTTACAGGGTGTTGCTGACCCATCAGTTAATAGGACAGGGACTCCAAAACTCATTCTTCTAGCTCTGTATATGTTCTCTATCCTTTTTAGGGACTAATTTTGATTAGGTGTAGAAGAATGCTCCTTCCTCTTCAATGCTACAGATAAGATTTTCTATCAGGGTAGCTTTTTGTACGTCTAATTTCCTGCTCACATAATGTGTTAAGGCTTATCCTTTCACACTGCATGTCAAGCTTACATTAATATGTATTTCGCTACAGTACTGAATTACCTGCTTTAAAAGGTACCTTTGGGAGAGGGGGACAATCTCTCTTAAAATTCTGGTTTTCTCACTTCCCAGCTGGATGATTTTGATCAAGACACATGACCTCTCTGGACATCAGTTTTCTCATTCACAAAATGAGATTAGAATAATTAACTTTCAAGAAGCTCCTAGTTCTGAAATACAAGAACTCAATTTCCTTCCCTTTTAGGTTACCTACACTGCCAGCTTAATTAACTGTCTACAGAGCCCACTTTTGCCTCTAAATTTATCACCTTTTTCAGTTTCATTCAAAGGACTATATCATTACTTTTTGAAACAGCATACTGTTTCTACTTACTCAAGTTCAAATGTGAAAGAATGTGGAAACATCCTTAAACTTTATGGAGCAAATCCCAGATCCTAGATCTTAATCTGAAATACTGCATACTTTTTCCCTTTAACACACAGACAGAATACCTGGTATAGTAGTTAAAACTCAATGATTAACTTATTTTTACCAGAAGTATATAAGTAGTTAAGGTGAAAAAAATTAAATCTCTTCTCTTTTGTTTTAATATGAAGAAGGATGTTTCACTAATCGTACGTAGACATAATACCATGGGGCCTATGTTTTAATTGTCGCTGTATTTCCAGGACTTAGCACTGAGTATCTGGATCAAACAGGAAATCAGTGAATGTTGGATAAAATCGATGTCAATAGATTTACCAGGAAAAGAGCTAGAAAGAGCCAGGACCTTTTGCTGCAAAATTATCTAACTTTTATGAGAACTAGATTCATAAATTTAGAACTACAAGTCTTAAAGTTTATTCTACTCTATATCCTTCCTTTTGCGTAAGAGGAAACCAAAGCAGAGGTAAATAAGAAGGTGACACAAGGACACACAGATAGTTAATAGAAGCACTTAAATTAAAATCCACATCTCCTGCAATCCACTCGTGTCTTTTGTCTGGATTCATTATTCCAATGTGTTGCCTTTCTCAGAAATTAAATGGTGTGGTATTTACACAGAAAACCTCAGCATGGTGGTTTGAGTCTCTTGTGTTCTTTTCTCCTCTTTTTTGCTCTGCCTTATCTGCCTTCTCTCTTTCTTATCTAGGTAGTATCACTGTCCTTATCAGAGGACTGGGGCACTGTTACTTGACATGTAATTTACATCCTCTGAAAGCCTGGAGATACTCAGTATCAACCCTTCCTCCCCACCTTACAGATAAGAGCCACCAGTCAGGATAAGGCTTTAGTTCGTAGCTTGTACTGTTAAAGTTTACATCTGATTACTAACTTCAAATATGTTATGACATTTGCATATTTGCTGCTACAGATAAAATGCTTTGGTGAGGTATCTCTGGGCATCACAATTTCTAACTTCGTTTTGAGACCTGAATTAAAAATTTTTGCTTCTCTCCTAGACTAGGAATATCTAGGAAACTCTTCCTTACAGAACTTTGCTTTTACTATTGGTAGAATATTAAGAAGTAAAATGCTATCTTCTTATCAAAATAGTTTATTTTCGGTGGGGCATTTTTTCTAACCCCATTTTAATGACAGTGTTTTTATTTTTATTAACGAGTCTAAAAGTAAACATTCACTCAAGAAGTAGACCTTATATAACCCAAGTATCATGCAGTTGTATAGAATCTACACATAGCGGATATGGTTAAACTACTCACTCACAAATTTTATATGAATATCATATTCTACAAGTTGTTATTATTTTCAATTTTGTTCTGATTATTAAGTTACATTTGTCATTTAAAAAGAACTAGTTGCTATGTTTATTTGTAATTATTTATTTATCTTTATTAAAAAGACCTATTTGCTCTGTCTGTTTATTTTAAGTGGGTATTGCTGAAGCCTAAGGGTGAATTGGCTGTCTCATCTGTCTGAGTGCACCGGCCATTCCTATATAGGATCCAAACCCGCGGCGGGAGCGTCGCTGCGCTCCCGGCACCACAGTCTCCTGTGTGCGCCACGGGCCCGGCCCCAAGGAGTTACTTTTTAAACAAGGAGTCCCACATTTTCATTTTGCACTGAGCTCCACAAATTATATAGCTGGTCCTGCTTGGCAGTAATTTATATGAAAGAAATTTCACAGAATCCCAGTATGTAAAAGAAGGTGGAAGTCACATTTGGGTCTTGGTTAATGTTCTGCAAAGGTGCTACCGCTCCTTTCATAAAAAAAAAAGAGACATGCAGTAAAGTCCTTGAAAATATGAGTAGTTCATAACTCAGTGGGAAATAAATATGTGGTGAAGGGGACCATGTTTTAAAATCTGATTTATAACATGGAGATAGAGAGAGGGAGAAAGAGTTAAATGAATAAGAAATAGAAGTTCTAATGCAATCCATCATTTTAACTTTTTAAAGTTATTCTACTGTTTCATATGAAGATATTGTGGTTATGCCAAAATAATAAGAAACCTTCAGAACAAAATTTCTAAAATCTGTATTTTTTTATGTAGATGAAATATATTGGAATTTGACCATGTATTCTTTTACTATGTCTTTATCCAGATATTCTGCATGGAAGAAGAATAGGTTTTGTCTTTTACTCTTGGAAAACACAGTCATGTGTTGTTGGATGCCCTAAGAGTCAAAACTTGGGATAAAAGACAAGCAGCATCAAGTAAGAAACATAGCATGATGGCAGAAACCTTGAGCTACCTTGGCTTTTGTTTTAAAATAATGGCTTTTTTCCCCCCCTTAAGTAGACATCTCTGGGTCTTCCCAGAGGTGTCTTCCCACCTCACAAAATTCTTTAACTTACCTACACCTATCCACTACAGTAAATTGTGCTCCACCTAATGGCCCTAAGTGGTTGGTCTAGAATTGGGCCCAGGACCCAAGGTGAGAAAATCATAGTCTCATTCCGTGGAATTTATAATATGTAGAGAGGAAAACAGAGAATTAGAGAGAATGAGAGAGATAGAGAAACTGGTAAAGAGTGAGCAGGACTGGGACTTTCTTCAGGTGAACACACAAACTTAGCAGCTATGCTCTACACCTCTTCCACCTACCACATTTACCAACAGAGAGCAGTAGCTGCCCTAAAGAAAGAGCAGAAAGAAACAAACAAGCAGAAGACGAAATCCAGTGGGTTTCCAGTTCCTGATTTCAATGCCTTTCTGAGACAGATATAATTCTACATTTTATACCTATTTCCTTTATTTCAAGAAGCCATAATTTATAAGACAAATTCAATATTAAAAATGGAGAAAAATGGTAAAGAAGTATGTCATTTTTAGAACAATTATGATAACAGAAAAATTACAATGTCATTGTGAATTCTGAGGAAAACACGAATATGTTTGATGTTTTTATTTCATTGAGGTGATATCTGTTACTTGAAAGGACTTCTAAAATATATCACTTAATTCCCTCTTCCACTCTGAAATATCAACAGATTTGTCCTCTGGCAGGATGTAGAAGCAGCGTTAGGGCCGAGCTAAGCATAACACCTAAATTACCATGGCAATTCTATTTAGAGAGACTAACACCTTCAAACATGTGATCAGGCTGTTATTTGTTGATCTTTCTTAGCTATGAGTAGTTTCAAACATATCCTTCTTGTCATCTAGCATCCTGATTTTGAATATATCTGTAATAAGAGGCAGAGTGCAGTTATTAGGACCATGAATTCTGGGGCCAGATTATCTAGTTTTGCATTCTGGGTGCCCTGAGTGATACACTTACCCTCCCTGTACCTCAGTTTTCTCGTCTGTTAAGTTAGGATAATGGTACCTAAATGATAAGATTTATAAAAACATTAGTATTTGTAATGATCCTTTAAAAAAATCCTGGCACATGGTGATGCTATATAAGTTTTTCCTAAATAAATTAAAATTACAAAGTCCAATATTTTTTTTAAAATGACCTTCCAGAATAAACCAAGAAATTAATGCAAGAAATAGATCATAGTACATATAAAAACTTCATATATGAAAAAAGAAAGCATAATTTAATGTTTATGATTTAAATATTCTATACATTTTATAGGTAAATAGGTTATCTACAGAGAAAATATAATGATAAAGCTTCAGCTTACAGCAAACATTAAAATAAATTACAATGAATAGAGTTACAAGCAAAGAGTGAAGCCTGGAAGAATACATAAGCAAATATTTAACAGATTTTTATAGGCAAATGTACTGCTTATGCAAAAAAAAAAAATCAAAGGAAATAATAATGAGAGAAAATATTGTTTTTTAATGAATATAAACCTTTCAAATTTCCATGTAGCAAAAATTGAAATTAAAATATTATACTAAGAAATAGTTCGTATAAGTAGTAGAGTTAGTAAATTAATATCCACAATATTAAAAAGTTCTTGCAAATCAAAATAAAAAGTCACATTCTAGAAAATTAGAAAAGATTGCAATAGTAAAAAATTTTCATTATATATGACAGAAACAGCCTCAATCTAGATGAGCAAAGCCAAAATTATTTATTAGCACTTGTAATTGGAAAAAATCCAAGTGGTATATCAGGATTAAAGCAGAGTTAGTTCCAAGGGTACTAACACATTTATGAAAAATGTTTTTATTCTCTCCACCTTTTAAACTTATTGCCTTCTGCTTGGCTTCATTATCAGACACCGTTTTTCAACATGGCATTGCAATGTCAGCAAGATGGTCATAGGCCGATCCAAGCCTCTATAATCTTTAGAGTTTCCACTAACAGAATGGGGGAGACCATACTTTTTTACAGTATGTATATGTTAATTATTATACAAAGATTCTGACTTCATCTACTCAGAACATGTGGTTACTTGGTGGTGGGGGGTTATGAGGGCTGGGAGTGGGAGTAGGCGGGATTGACTATGATTAAGCCACAGAATATTTATTGATTAAGGGAGGGGATATTCCCCATAGAAAACCAAATGTCCATTAAGGTATAAAACAAGCAATTCAGCAACAAACTACAAATGGCTAATAAACATTAACAAATTCAGATATGTTATAAAATGAAATAAACTTTAAGACAACAAGAGTGTATCATTTGTAGTTTTCACGTTGGAACAGGGTATGGTACAATATGCTCCCGAGGTACTGCTGGAAGTTTGTACGACCCTGTGGAATACAGATTTTCAAATGTTAATGAGTACTGGAAGTGTTCACAATCTCTGACCCATGTCTAACAATCTCTTCTGAGAATGTAATCAGAGAGTAAAAACATTTATGTACAGGGATGTTCATTATATTGTTATCCATAATAGAATAAAACTAAAAATCAATGAAAATGCCATTAATAGGGAAAAAAGATGAAATGAACTTTGCTATATATATACAAATTAATATTGTGCAACTATTCAAATAAAACAGAAATTTAAATGTTTACATTTTTCTGTGTACAGTTCTTTTTTAATTCCTTTTTTCCATTTCGATGTTCCAAATTTATTTTTGATAAAGTAAAATTTTATAATCATAAAAAATAAGTTTTTTTTCTTTAATTTTGTGAACTTACTTGCTACCAACAGGCACCCTAAGTGTTCAGAAAGTTCCATTTGAAAGTAAAGCACATTTTACAACATATTATATAATCAATGTATGGCAGTGAGTTCTGCCAGTTTATATTTAAGGTTGCTATGTTAACCTTTTTAAGTCTTCTTCAGACGTGGTATGCCTAATAATCAACTGCTGTATAGTTTTCATTAAATGCTTCCACTTTTAAGTAAAGTACAAAGGATAAACTAATACTTGCAGCCTGATTCTGCATTCAATGCAACATGATGAAAGGACTTAAGAAAAATATGGAAGGAAAACGATATGTTTCTAATTGCTTTTTTTTTTTCTTTTTTGTGACTGGTAGGGAGATCACAACCCTTGACATGGTGTCATCCGCACCGCGCTCAGCCAGTGAGCGCACCAGCCATCCCTATATAGGATCCAAACCCGCGGCTGGAGCACTGCTGCGCTCCCAGCGCCTCACTCTCCTGAGTGAGCCACAGGGTCGGCCCTCTAATTGCTCTTTATTAGGAATAAAATTAGTTTTCACTTAGCCATTATTTGCCATTGGTGGTGCAATATTGCCATATGCCAATTTGCCATTAATGAATATAACAGAAAATTTACTAATGCAATACACACAGCTAAAAACATCTGAAAAAAGCATCCAAATTCACCATAAACCAACAATGACGTATTATTGTTTAATTTTCACATTTAAGGATATTATTCTAATAATGGGTTTTAGCAGGTTGTAATGTCTTTCTCAGTTCCGGCCATGCAATTTTTTCTCCATTTGCAGGCAGGAAATAGAAATGAATAAAAATAAAAATCTTGTGCTCATAAGTTCAGAAGAGCCAATGCTTTTAAACAGTCATGAAAAATCTTACCAGGTTTCACATGAGAATATTTGCCTAATGAAAACAGGTAAAATGGCATAACTGTGCTTAAAAGAGCTGCAAGCATTTCTATTTAGATGGCAGATCATCTGTCATTAAAACAAAAATCATAAACAGCAACAAAAATATAAAAGAGCCAGAAAAGGAGGGGAGATTATGTCACACAAGTAAGAGAGACAATAAGAACATTTCCAGATCACCGGTGAAGCACAGCACAACCACGTAAGGGACTGAAGCTAAGTGCAGCACCAAATGCTGGCTCTGGTGATGGGCTTGTCAACCTGCATGTGCGTGTGTACATGCATTTGTTTCCTATATCAGTACAGAGCCAGTGCCTGACTTTTCTAACGAGCTAGAAAAAACAATACAGTGAAATGATGCACCATTTCAGAACTCCAAGTTGAATTTTACCCCAGTAGATGGTTTTTCTCCAAAGCTATTACTTCAGGGTTTGGGACGCATAATTTGAACATAATTATACTCATATTGTATTTGTCCTCAGGCCTTGGCATCACAGGATAACTAATGGGTGAATCCCAGGAGGCCTTTTGTGTAGTCTCTGTTCATTTTTAGCAAGTAGATGCCCTCTTGATGTTTATTGAGCTATTTCCTTTTTACCTGCCAAATAATTTCATGTGGAATAATCTCCCATGCATCTGTACAAATAATAAATAATCTATAGATGTATTGGAAACTTCCCTGTAGGAAGCCAGTGATGGGTAATCACTCATCCCAATCTTTTTGCTCTCTTTCAATGAATTTCCTCAGCATCTGTTTTAAAGGCTGATTACATCACTCTGTGAGGTTGTCTGTGTCTGACTGATAAAGGGGTAGTTAGCAAAGAGAAAATCCTCCTAGTTTCCATGGTTCATTATTTAAAATAGCCTCTTTCTTTTTGTATTTGGTTGCAATAGAAGGGTCAGAAATTTCCACAGGATCAGAAACAAAAATGATTTTAAAAGTCATTATATTCGTATTCATCTCTCAATAAAGAATGCCCTACCAGGCCAAAAATAAGACTTTTAATTCCCCAGAAAATACTTATTTGGGTGTCACTTTAAATGTCACATTTTATGCTTTAACGTTAATGGCTCTTTAAACGGTTCACATATATTTGTAGATAATATTGTCAAAAATTTTAATAAAGGATATTAGGAAGTTTGACACAGGAGTGGTTTGCTGTTTTTGCAACTGTGAACTTTTTTAGAGCACACCCTCATGGAGACAACAAAACCCTCCCGAGTGTTCCACTTAAGTAATGATGTCACAGGTGGCATGTTCACTTTGTCATTTCTTAGAAAGAAATTAGACTGCAGAGACCTACCAAGTTCTCTGTGCCCCATCTTGACAGTGTTTGCAAATGGAAAATAAGAAGCTTTTTGTTGTCTTCCAAGATACTTAAAATCCTAGCAACGGTGTTTTGCCCAAGTGGTTCCCTGAAGGTGCACTGTCAGCCAGGAACATTTACTGTCCCCAGTGTTGCTCAGGCTGAACAGTCTGGCTGTGCAGCACATCATCCCCTGGAACTGTTCATGGCCAGAGGAGTTTTTCCTGCCAAATAATAAACGAGGCTATATCTTCTCTCCCTGGACTCCCAGCCTTTCCCATCAGTTATGGTCTCCTGACCACAGAGCTCTCTTCTGACCACAGAGCTTATTTCTTGAAGTTTAAATCTTGATTTAAAAATATAATTAGGCTTTCCTTGTCTCAACATGCTGGTTTGGGTCCCCCTCTACCAGACAGAGTGTACTTTCCAAGTTCTAATTTCCCATGTGTTCTGTTTGCTAGTGATTGTCAATGAAAAGGAAATAGAACATATGGTGGAAATCTTGAAAATTTCAGAAATGAATAGTAGTGTCTAACCTACTGAACTATACGCTCAGTTAAGAAAGAAGTAATATTTTTAAGAAACATTTTAATGTCAAGTTAAATGTTAGATAGAACCCCTGTACGTAAAACAGGTAAAAGTCGAAGTGAAATTTCAAACCAACAGATCCCTAGTGTTCCACTGAAAACCACTGCAGTAAGAAACGGAGTTGTGTTTGGATTTTATCTTGTAGTCTCCTGAATACTCTAAGTCAGTAGTCACAAACTCAAATGTCTACGAGAAATAAGAAATGAAGTGCTCTGTGTAGTGCTTTGTGCATAGGGACAGTCACTAATGATACTCCATTACAGCCATGTTGAACAATTTTGGAACATGAGGGTAGATGTAAGTGTTGTTAAATGTTTTTATCTTTCAGGAAAAAAAAAAGTAGCAAATGCAGATTTCTTTTATGTGAAATATCCTGATTTTTAAATGTTAGCAAATAATTAATGAAAATATAGTTGTATGAAACAAAGAAAAAGCATCTGCAAGTTAAATCTCGTCCTCAGGCCATTGATTTGTAATTCTTGTAGAATACTACAATTTCTGTTTCTAAAGGCTTGCATTGCATTAACATCACCTTATGTTCACAAATTACTTTTAGTATTCTCATTGTGATCCTGCGAATATGACCACTTATTACCACTCCTGCCCTTTCCTAACCACTCTGACTCACCTGACTAGAGTCAATACCCCCCTTCTGGTCCTGAGTCCTGTTTCTACTCTTGATCTTCCTAATCCCTTCACCACATAGCAAATGGAGTGATCTTTTCTAAAATGCATCCTCGATATTGTACCTCCTTTGCTCAAACTTCTCCAGGGGACAATCATCACAATTAGAATAAAATCCAAACACCTTAACATGCTGAAGACCACTCCACGAACCAGCCCAACTCCCTTTTCTATAACTTTTATCTCCTGCCACTTTCCTCTTCATGTCTCAGCAAGTTCTAGCTTTCCTGTTGGTCCTTGAAAATGTCTTGCTCATTCTGCTTTAGAACTTTTGCTTTGTTATTCCCTCTTTTTGAATTGAACCTCCTCCAGTTTGGCTCACATCCCCGTTTTATTCATGTCTCTACCTTCTTAGTGAGATCTTCCCTGATCTTTCCTAAAATAAGCCGCACCTCTCATTTTCCAACTCCTTACCAGTTTTTTCTTCTTGCTTTTGCTTTTCACTAACATTTTATATGTGTCTATTTACTTTCTATATCCCTCAAAAGATTGTAAGCACTAAAAAGACAGGAACTTTATTTATTTATCTAGAAGACTGTTACATAGCAAGAGCTTAATTGCTATTTGTAGCAAAAAGTAACAATAAATGGGTATATCACCACTGTTACCATAATTCAGTGACACTAGCTGTATGGCAGGAGCCCCAAATCTGTAAGGGCACTCACGCAGTGTTTGCCTGTTCTGAAGAACTCACCTGCTGTTACAATAGGTAGACCCATCGATTTATTAGACTTATGGGAGGTGTTGGTGGCAGCCAGTCAGCTAGAAATCCACCCCGCATGGGGTACATACAACAGTTATGCAGTGAATAGATCAAAGTAGAGGTGTAAATCATTTGCATGCTTTCAGGTAGACCGTCACCCCAGATCACATAACTCAGAGCCCTGGAGATCTGGTTGAGCAGGTAAGTGAACTTACTTGCTACCCTCCTGGCACCAGAGTAGTTAACACTAGTGTGCTAACTGCATTTACATGCTAATTGATTTACTCAGGGCTCCTGCTTCCTACTGTTCGTCCATTTGTCTTAAAAGAGGTGTGCCTTTCCTTGGGGACTACTTTGGCCAGGGGTAGTTTCCCAAGGGGGAGGAGAACTCTGGTGTGCACAGGAAGGGGGGATAGTTCTGTGTCCAGTATTTATCTTATGCTTGCTTAAATCAAATGATCTGGATTCTCACTGGTCTTCCACTGTAGTCGTCCTACACACGCTCCCTTATTAAATTCCCAAAAGCACGTGCCAGCCATGTCAGTTCCATGTTTGAAATACCCTATTCTAATTCTCCAATACTCTTTTAGAATTTCCTGCTTTGTATGCCTGTGCACTTTAGGTGTCTGTCTCTGGCAGCACTTGCTACACTGTTCAAATTACCTAATTCCTTGTCTCCTTCACGAGACAATAAATTTCTAAACATATCTTATCTAATGAATTTAATGGTTTACATTCCTGTACCCTTTGAAATTTATGAAAATGCTCACATTTTATGTAGACATAATTAATATTCCTGTTCATAAGAGAAAGCTGAGACTAAGAGAAACTAAAGGACTTCTCTAAATCACACAACTTGAATGAAGCATTGCTTTAAACCAGTTCTTCAAATTTGAAGATTATTTTACCCTTTCTGGTAAAACAAAACTGCATTCCAAATAAGGAAAGTTCAAACTCTTATGGTTTGGTATTCAAGGAACTTAACAATTTCAATTTAAGCCGTCTTCCCAAATTTACTACTACATTTCACTTTAAATGCTGCAAAATTTGGTAACTTAAATTTTTTGCCAAGCAATTTTATTTAGTTAGTTACTTATTAATTGAAATGTAGTTGATTGCATATATCTGTGGGGTACAGAATTAAATTTTGAAATGTTATTACTGGTATGTATCTTTTACTTTTTCCTTCTGAGTCTTTTTCCTCCCACATTTTCTCTATGACTATAATACCTCTTCTCCCTTTTTTCCAGGACTTAATCCTCCCTTTTTTTTTTTTTTTTTGGCAGCTAGCCAGTACAGGAATCCAAACCTTGGGGTTATAAGGCTGCATTCTAGCCAACTGAGCTAAACAGCCAGCCAATCCTACCTTTTTCATTCAAAGCTTGGTTAAAAAAAAGAAAGAAACCCAAAGATAACTTTTATGATATTGTAAACAATATCCACTCAGAAGTACCATAATATTTTATCTAAAAATTTCTTATGGAAATATTACATTTCAAAATTATTTTATTAAAATAAGCACAAACTTGGGTTTATGTACGTAAAAGATACTGCTTGTGACTAGACAATAAATCCATTTATGCAAGGTTGAGTTCAATTAATCCTTAGACATATGGGACATATGTCTGAGTATCAGTTAAGGTAAAATTAGCTGCATCTGGGAGAAAACCAAAATCAATGGTTTATATCCCAAGGTAGATAGTAAAGGGTAGAAAGGTGGCTGCATAGTCAGCAGGAGCTGAAGTTCCTTCTCCAGCTGCTACACCAGCCATAGCACAAGGCTTCTGTAATCAAGATTGACTATTATTCAGGGCGGCACCTGAATTTTCAACTATAGCACTCATGTTACAGAAAGTAAGGAAAGAGAGGAGGTGCACCACAGCATCCATGACCAGATGAGTATACCTAACATAAAAGTACGTGATAAGGTAGAAACTCAACATGTGAAAAAAGATATATGAGGGTACTTCCAAAAGATCACGGATGGATTTGCATTATCTTTCAATTCTATTTTTCCATGAACTTTTTTGAAGTGCCCTCTTATCAGAAAAATACTATTGTGGTTGTATTGACATCAGACTAAACACACCTGAAAGGAAAAATGGTCAGAATTACATAACTACATGAAAAATATACCCATCCACAGTCATAATGGGAGATTTTAATATAACTTTCTCAGTACCTGATAGGTAAAAGACAGCTGATTAATGAAATGATTGAACATTTGAACGACATAATCAATGTACAAGCTTGGACTAAAAGATATATATTCAACATCTACAGAATGTGCATTGTTTTCAAACACAGACCCAAAATGTCTGTCAAAATCAAATGTGTATTGAAACAACCAAAAAAACATCAAGAAAAGTAATAGATTGGTCCTGGGAATACAGTGTAATTAGGTTGGAAAGCAATCACAAGCATTAGCTAAACTCCATTTGTTCAAAAGATATCAAAATACAGTTAAATAATCCATATGTCAAAGAAGAAATTATAATTCAAATAATAGAACACTTAGGATTGAATAACAATAAAAATACCGTATACGTGCATGCATGAATGTGAGTAAAGCATTAATATAAGTAAATACATAACCTTGTATACTCTTATGGGGAAAATAGAAGGGCTAAAAATTAGGTGATAAATGTCTCATTTTAAAAGTTAGACTGGGTCAAGATGGTGGAATTGACGGTCCCCAGCATCACCCTCTCCCACAAATCAACCAATGTACAACTACTAAAAAGCAACAATAGCCAAGCTGGGGCAGCTAGAACTCAGGGGAAGAGGAGGAGAGACCTAAAGAGCATGAAGGCAGGATAAGCCATAATGAGAGAAAGAACGAACTGCTCTGACCATTTCAGGCCCCGGCTGCTTCAAGGCTGAAGTTGATGAGTGCATGGAGCAGGAGCTGACAAAAGCCACGGCTGTGCCTTTTGGATGAAGTTGCTTGGAGGTGGTGGGGGAGAAGAGAGCCTTGGTGGCCACCAGGTCAGCGAGACCACTAATAGGGTTCCCGTGGACCACACAGGAGCAAGGAGCCACAATTGAGAAAAGGAGCCACTCACAGGCTGGTGTGTCATTCCAAGGGACCGGCACATGGCCCATCCCATGGGAAATGTTTGCAACATGGGTGGTGGGGGAGACGGGCCCACTGGGAGAACACTGGGACACAGCAACGACAGCTGATCTGCCTCCTAATCAGTGCAGGACCACTCAGAGGAGACTGGTCAGGAATATAGAGCTGCAGGGAGCACAGTTTGATGAAAAGACCCAGGCCCAGACCAGAGTTTCCACACAACCCAGGTGCACCAGATCTCATGAGACCTCGAAGTACCTACAAACTCAACAATTAAAACCTGAGCTGCGGGCCGGCCCGGTGGCGCACTGCTACAGTGCGCCGCTTAGGAGCGCAGCGGCGCTCCCCCTGAGGGTTCGGAT
>NW_007730319.1:10661-18185 GCF_000696425.1 Galeopterus variegatus | reverse complement strand
TGGTCGGGCCGAGGCAGGGGGGGTTGCGTTCCCATGGCTGGTCACGGTCTGGTACAGGCGCGACACTGAGGGTTGCGATCCATTGCTGGTCACGAAAAAAGCCAAAAAGGAAAAAAAAAAAAAAAAAAACCTGAGCTGCACAAAAAGCCTTCCCCAGAGAATCAGCAGCAAAGCAGCAATTTAGCTCAACTACAGGGCTCAAGTGCTGGTCCCCACAGGAAATTCCCCCATTTAAAAAGTAAGCAAAGGACAACAAATTAGTTCTGGTGCAGAGTTCAAGTGGTGGGAACAGCCAATAATTCAGCACAGAACTGGTTGGAAAACAAAATACCCACAGAGCAAAGACAATGTTTGATATTAACTAGTAAAGGTCTCACTTCACCAAAGAACACCTGTAACACCTAGAAGGACTGGAAGTCCCATGGGCTACCAAGCCACAGGCTACCAGCCATGCCCCCCAACACCACAACCAGCCCAGCAACAACCACTGAGCTGCTGTAGGAAGCTTCCCAGGCTCTCCTGAGCTAGGGCAGTGGAGGGCCAAGGGACTCAGCCATGTCCCCCCGTCACCCACAACCAGCCCAGGGATGACCACCCAGCCACAGCAAGAAGCACCCTGTGCTCTGAGCTTGGGCAGTGGGGGGTGAGGGCTTCAGCTACACCCCCCTGACATCTATACCCAGCCCTGCAGTGACCAAGCCACTGCTGGAAGCCCCCTGGTGTCCCCTGAGAGAAGAGACCTCAGTCCTTCCTCCTTCTCGTACCCTTTCCTTTCCCCTTCCCCTCTCTCCCTTCACTCCACCTGCTCTGCAACAACATTATAGAATGTAAAATATAATATTAACAAATAAACTTAAAAAAATGAAAAACTACAAATACAAGTTTTCCATACTACATTTTGCTAATAACCCATTCCCTTACAACATATTTTGTCTGTCTATTAATAAATTTCTTTGTGCATTCAGAATTAAATGTGAATGTATAAAAAACAAAAAGTTAGAATGAATAACAAAAGATTAAATCCAAAGAAATTAGAAGGATGCAGAAAGCAAAAAATAAAAGCAAAAATTAATGAAATAGAAAATAAGATACAACAGACAGGAACAAGAAAGTCAAATAATAGTGTCTTAAAGTCTGATAAAATAGACAAATCGATTATGAGATTAATCAAGAAAAGAAGAAAAGAAAAAAGTTATGAAATAAAAGGAAGACAAACTATAAATATAGCAAAGATTAAAATAAGAACGGATCTTATAAAGCAGAAATAAATTTGAATACTTCAATGAATGGGTAAATTCCTAGAAAAACGTAACATAATTATACCAAAAAGAAGTAGAAACCAGGTAAATCCTGTATCCATTAAGAAAAATAGAATCCGATATTGTGAATCTTCTTGGTAGTTTTATGGGCCTAGTAATTTTAGGGGCAACTTCAAGCAAATATTTAAAGAACTAAATAATTTCATTTTTATACAATTCTTTCAGGGAATAACAAGAAAGTTGGAATAACCCACAGCTCATTTTATGAGGCTGAAGAAACATTGATACCATAACCTGATAATGAGAGTGTGAGAAAGGAAAAACATGACTGCTAAACTTTGCTGCATAAATTATATAAATTCCAACCATAAAATTAGCACACGGAATCCAGCAATGTACAAATACAATAATGTATCATGACCAACTTGGATTCATTCCAGCAATGAGAAGTTGGTTTAACATTAGAAAATCAATTAATGTAAATGACCACATTAATAAATTAAAAACATGTGGGAAAAGTATGTGATGAAACTTGACACTCCATCTTGATAAAACCTCCAACAAACTTCATAGAAACAGGAAAAAAACTAATGAGTAGCTCAAATAGAACATTTTTTTCCCTCCAGTACAGGAAAGTATTTTTATAACTTCTCTCATGATGAGGCACTAAAAATGACTTTTTAAAGTGACATATCTCCTCAGACCATTAACCATGAGTTACTCACCTCAAAGCACATTGTCCTTTCTTATTGCTACAACAGAAAGGTTGGGGTGAATAATTAAGTTAGGTACAGATTATGTGTTTTAAGCAGCCACGAGCATGTTCAGAGAACTAAACAAGCATGAAAGATAACTAACTATGGTCTGCAGAATCATTCTCGTTGTTTTTGAAGGTTGGCATGAGCTATCATCCTTGGGTCTACATCGTGATGGGGATGCATTGATGAGTCTTCATACCCATTGCACCCTTTATGTGGTCAACTAATGGCATTCTGAGTCCCACCAATTTCTTTTTATGAAAGATTTGATCCCAAATATATGACTTCTCTTCCATGACCTCTATCTTTATAGTCAGAGCAATATTTTGAACTAGAGATTTGGAAGTATGCTTTCCCAGCCTAGAATTATTATTTTTTAAAAAATTTATTATTTATTATTAGCATATTCAGTCTTACAAATTGTGATATTTCTTCATGTCCTTTGCCTGACTTACTTCCCAAACCACCCCCCTCCCTCCTCACATCTCTAGTATCCTTAGGTTTGTTCTCTCCTTCTGAAAGTTCAACATATTGTTTTGGTCTTTCCTTTCTTTTTCTTTCTTTCTTTCTTTCTTTCTTTCTTTCTTTCTTTCTTTCTTTCTTTCTTTCTTTCTTTCCTTCCTTCCTTCCTTCCTTCCTTTCTTTCTTTCTTTCTTTCTTTCTTTCTTTCTTTCTTTGTTTCTCTTTCTTTCCCTCATTCCTTCCTTCTTTCCTCCCTCTCTCCCTCCCTCCTTCCCTGCCCCCCTTCCTAGCAGCCAGATATGAGTGAGAACGTGTAATATTTCTATTTCAATGTCTTTCTTATTTCACCGAACATAATTTTCTCCAGTCTCATCCATGTTGCTGCAAATGGCATAATTTCATTCTTTTTTTATGGCTGAGTAGTATTCCACTGTGCATGTATACCACAGTTTCTTTATCCAGTCATTCATCAATGGACACTTAGGATGGTTCCATGTTTTGGCTATTGTAAATAAAGCTGCAATGAAAAGGGGAGTGCAGGTTTCCCTTTGTCATGATGATTTCCATTCCTTTAGATATATCCCCAGGAGTGGGATGGCTGGATCATATGGTAGCTCTATCTATAACTGTTTGAGAAACCTCCATACTGTTTTCCATAATGACTGTGCTGGTTTACAGTCCCACCAACAGTGTAGGAGCGTTCCGCTTTCTCTGCATCCTCACCAGTATTTGTTATCCTGTCTTTTTAATAATAGCCAGTCTAATTGGGGTGAGATGATATCTCAAAATCTGTATGTGCTAAGCTTACATCCTGCAAGACAACTTATAGGACATTGAGATAGGGAAAATAAACAAGTTCCAATTTATTTTAGATTGCTTCAGTTCCCTCTTTTCTTTTTACATTCCTCAATCATGATGGAATGGGGGGCCATGGCCACTCTAATTCCTGTTGGAAATGGGTGCAAGTCAGGGTATGAGGAAAGGAACTGTTTTGCACTTAATTGTAGATATTTACATGTAGGCTGCATATTTACCTTCTGGAAATCATCACATTATGAGGTAATTTGCAGTCTTTTTTCTGATCTTGTTTCCAGAAGACCCCTCTTGAGGTTGTAGACTGAGAGGTTTGACTGTCCTTGGCAAGTGGATCATGGAAGGCATCTTTTACCTGATGGAAATAAACTCTGGCATAATGCATTAGATCCTGTAATTCGCCAAGTAAAATTGTTCCTATATTACTGGAAATTTCTCCAGAGATGTCTCATGAAGGAAACACATTTTCTAATAATTTCTTAGCTACCTTATAGCATCAACTCTTCTACATAGGAAAGCTTCTGTCAAACCAAAAATACATGCAAACTAGTACAAGTACATACTGGTACTACATCGATGGTGGCAGCTGAATAAAGTTCATCTGTAAATGTTCAAATGGTCCATTAGGTGATGGAAATGCAACACCTACAGTTTTTGCTGTCTTCCCAGGATTGTGGGTTTGGAAAACCAATCACTGATTATAAAACATTTTAGCAATTTGAGAACAATCGCCCCACCGTATTCTTCTATAGTTGGATTGTCTTGCCTTTTCTATGGTGAATTGTGGAGGGGAAGACTTTTAAAAATGAAAGCTTAAAGAATCAAGGAGGAACAAGTGGTTGTCCAGGCCCTCCATGAGTCTATGACTACTTTGGGTTTTCATTCTGTTAAAAGACAATTTTGTTTATCTGAATCAGGTGCACGGCACTGTTTATTCAGAGGGAAGTTGACTTGGGCCAATCATATGGAGTTCATTCTCACTGAATATCTTAAAAATTTTAGTACCAGATGGCTTTGCATGAAACCCCATCAAGGCATTTCTTTGATATTCGACCAATTCTTGTTCCTCTTGATGGCATGTTAGCAGTTTCATGGAACCAATTGTTTTTTATTTTTCCTTAGAGTTCTGAGAGTTCTTGTCAAGTCAAATGGTATAATCAGATTTTTAGTAAATTTTTAATCAGAGTACTTTTGATATTAATGCTCAATTTCTTAGGAAACCTTCTAATTTTCTTCTAATTTTAGCCAGCTCAATCATACATAAAGTTTCTTTCATAAGATTCATCTTTTTCAAACCTTCTGCATCTTTCTTATTCATTCAGTTTTTCTCCTATGTTTCTTTTCTTCCCATTTTGGAACAGTCCAGCATTCCTACCTTAGTATGATAAAAGTTTCTCTCATTTTTCCCTCAACAAAACATAACATCCTCACACTTTACGCCTTCCTTACCCCAAGCACATCTTACCTTCATTGCATAATTGCATATAATTTTAGTTACACATATTAATTAGAATTCTTAACCCATAGTGACCTTAACTTCGAGTGAACACTAGAAAGCAAGTAATTGTGAACTGTTTTGTCATATGAGCAATGGACAGATTGGGAAATTTATGAACCATAACTTGGTTTTGTCAATGTTCAATGTAACATGTTTATTAATGGTTCCAAATACCTTTAGTTTCTCTATATTAAACTAGGCCTGAGGATTAAGTTGTTTATACAGCTTTCCCTCCGTCTCAACTTTTTATTCTTGATAAAAGGGTTAAAGCCTTGTAGTACAAGAAGGACATCTTTCACATGGGAATTTTATCTTACTTACATCTATTTAACTCAGTTGTTCTAAATGATTATGCATGCACAGTACACAGCTAACCATCATCCTAACTCATTTTTCCCACAAATGTTTGTAATATAGAGATAATATCAGTGAGTTTTTGTTTTTGATGCTCGTTTCTAAGAAGAGTTTTTGAAAAGATCATTATACTGTAGGTCAGAAGAAAGAAACAGAGCTAAGTAATTGAGAAAATGCCTTCCTTTGAAATGGATATAGTGCCACAAATAGAAGTGATGGCAGCTGTAGAAAGACTTAAGAATCATATAATACAGGGTTTAACAACTTATCCAGGGATGAGCAGAGAGCTTGAAATGTATCAGGGTGTTGAGAGAGTTATTGGAAATGTACATTGAATTGTCCACAAAATTGAATTACTAAAGTAAATGCAAAACAAGAGGATGTCTCACAGATTGGGGGATAAAAGGAAAAAAACTCAAGATGAGAAAAAAGTATAAAAGACAGTCATAGAGGGCCAATCCATAAATAAAATGTATGCATAATAGTAATAACTGAAACAGAAGACAAAGCACATGGAGCTGAAACAGTAATTAAGTAACTAATTGAGGAAAGCAAATAGAAGTGATGGCAGCTGTAGAAAGACTTAAGAATCATATAATACAGGGTTTAACAACTTATCCAGGGATAGGCAGAGAGCTTGAAATGTATCAGGGCGTTGAGAGAGTTATTGGAAATGTACATTGGATTGTCCACAAAATTGAATTACTGAAGGAAATGCAAAACAAGAGGATGTCTCACAGATTGGGGGATAAAAGGAAAAACCTCAAGATGAGAAAAAAGTATAAAAGACAGTCATAGAGGGCCAATCCATAAATAAAATGTATGCATAATAGTAATAACTGAAACAGAAGACAAAGCACATGGAGCTGAAACAGTAATTAAGTAACTAACTGAGGAAAATTTTCCAGAGTTGAAGAGTGAACTAGATCCACAAATGGAAAAAGTGCACAGGGTACCTTTAAAATTTGATGAAAAGAAAGCAACACCTATACGTATTCTGGTGACATTTTTAAATTTCAAGGCTAAAGAAAAAAAATCTTCAAATATCCAGACAGAGAAAGCAAGTTACCTATAAAGGGGCAAAACTCAGGGTGACCTCAGATCTTTCTCTTGCAACTCTAAATGACAGAAGATAATGGGACAATGTATGCAGGGTTTTAAGAAAAAAAAAATATTTTGAGCCAAGAATTATATACCCTGCCATGTTATCATTTCTGTAGAAAGGGACGATTGGAAACATTCTCAAAGATGCAGGGGTTAAGGATGTATGTCAACGAAGAACCTTCTCCGAAAAAATTGCTGGGTGATTTATGGCAGTAAACAGAGAACATGAACTAAAGTACCTCAAGAGTAGGAAGGCAATTGTATGAAAGAATTAATGTTATTTTCTAATTAGGCTGGAATTGCAAACTTTCCATGAGACATGTACTATCCAGACCCTGAGAAACCAAAAAGACATTTATAAAGCTACCTGATTCCACCCTGAAACACATCAAAATCCAGCAGGACCCTAAGATAACATCAAGAATGGGAACAGAAACCAGACAGAGCTTGGTGAGATCTTGCACTTTGATTCTAGCAAGGAAACCCCACTACTCACATTCCCCTCCTTACTGTTTTTCACTTCCCACATTTGTTTCCCTCAACTCCCTCTTTAAAAACCCATCAGTCAATCTGGGTCTTTGAGATATTTTTAGTCTGGCCATTCTGTTTCAGGTTTACCAGACACACGGGTTTGCCTAATATCTCTCGTCAGGTTACGAATATTCCTGAATAAAATCTGACTTCCTATTCCACCACCAATTACAACAACAAAAAAGAGATAACATGAGCTTATTTTATGAGTAAACCTACGTGAGAGAAGTCAGGCACCTGAATTAGATATAATGCTAGAAATTCCGAAGACATGTGTGTTTTAATCCACCCAAAAACATTCTCACATACTAATGGTTACTCAAGTCGTGTGGTCTTGAAAAAATCTGGGTCAGTTCTTAATAGAGCTCTTTCAACTTAACTGACCAATACCACTAAGAGACAGCAAAAATATCACACATACATGTCATGCATACAGAGAACCAGACATAAATACAGAAACAGATCTCACAGCTTTCATTCCACAATCTTAGCTATGTGCAAGGTACAATAGCAAAAGTTCGCTAACTTATTAAGGAGCTTCCACTAATATTGATTTTAAAAAAAAGATTTTAGAAATGTTATATTTGACTAATTTCCAAATATCTCTTTTTCTTCTTCTTTTGGTGATGAGTCATCTCCTTTCAGGAAGATCCTTTTTAAAAGAATAGTTATCAGGTTTTTTTTTCACAGATCTTCAGATCCAGGAAGCTCAATGATCCCCAAACGTATTCAACCCAAAAAGGGC
>NW_007730319.1:1919-7111 GCF_000696425.1 Galeopterus variegatus | reverse complement strand
GGTGTCGGTGATGGGCCATAATAATCATATACATTGTATATTGACAAAATACAAATTTAACGAAAAAAAAACGAAATGCAAAAATAAATATATAAATAAATAAAAAGAATAGTTATCAGGTTTTAGAAAAGACAAGGTAGAAAATTAATATCTCAAAGGCACAGAGCTAAGGATTCAGTCTCAAATGCCATCACTTGCCTAAGCCAAGGAGGGACAGTGTAGAAAAAGGCCTTATTAAGACAGGATGATCAGGAAAATCACCTAAACAAAGGTAAGGCTTTCTCTGCAGTTTGTTTTGTAACAGCAGATCCTGCCTGACATTTTCTTTTTTAGTCTTTAGCATAAGACCTGCCAACAGAATGTATGAACTCACTATCATCCAATGAAGTGACTTGTAAATCAATACAAACGTTTACCAATTCTGATAATACACTCACAGCAATTGTGGTCTTCACTGTCATCCTGTAAAGGTAGTAGAGTAACAGGGTTAAGGAAGTTGCAACATTTAGATGGAGATCAGGACACAGATAAAGAATCTCATAAGATGTTAGTTTGCTTACTTCATGATGTTGAGGCTACTGGAACTCAGCAGGCCCTCAACAACTTGTGGAACCTGCAAGAAAAAGCTAAATCCCCAAAACCATTGCAGATAATTCCTCCATCATTTTGGCTACAGTTGCTACTGATTTTAAACAATTAGGCTATGCCTCAGCTGTGAAGTCTACTTGCAGGCTAGAAGTTGATACTGTTTCAGTCACTGGAGAAAATACTACTTGTGGCATTTTTAGTTCAGAATGTTCCACAAACAATGTTTCTACATAGGCTCTGCAATTTGAAACTGGCTCATCCTTCCCTTACATGCAAGAAAGGATCCCATCCCATTTTTCCTCTCTTTTTCTAGAGCAGGTCTAATTGCAATGTGGTATTATAATTTAAAGACCCATTTGTGGGCCATTTCTCATCCAACTCCAGTGAGTATTGGGACCAGGCAGTGTTACTTAAGGAAACCATTTTCTTTCTCTTCATTGACTCAAAACTAATCATTGCCCAATTCTGGTCCAGGTTCTGCCATTGTTGGACGCTGCAGGAGCATCTCCCAGCTTTGGTTTCACTTTGTTTTTACAGGGCTAATCTCATAAAGGTTGCACTAAGCACAGTACTGTGCATTTTTGGTCTCAGTTATCAAATTTTTCCTTATGTTTACCATATAAAAATAAGCACTTTTGTACCCCTTTAAAATGGGCTGTAGTTTGTTGACCCCTGGAGTATGCAAATATGGTAGGTGTCAATCAATACATGAGTAAACTGTGTTAAAAACCTAATATTTTATATTTCCTTTGTCTGTCCTGGCATTGAGACTGAAGTTTTAGAAGGTTGACATAATGATAAAGCACCTTGGTCTGTGTATGGGGAGGGATGTCTGGTTCTTGCTGTAGTCTATCCATACTGATGTCTGCTGAGAGGTCGATTCTTTATGGTGCATCTCTGCTAGTGATCAGATTAGGAAACCATTGAGTCGGCCCTTATTCCCATGAGTGAGGCTTCTTCCGCCCTCCATGTTGCGTGTTGAGACTATACTTGTCCTGCATCACGCTCAAGCATAGTACACTCCTCTGAGTATATGTGCCATGCAGCCATACTGCTCTGGAAGCTTCTTATGACTCTATATCACAAAGAGAGTATACCTTTTCTCTGTGCTGGGCTTTTCATTGACCAATGCTCTCCACCCATCCAGCCTGGGGAGCAGAACTCAGGGCCATCCTTTCCCAGAGGCTCACCCATGTCTACTCACCCACTGCTGTGAGCATAGAGCAGGGCATCTGCACGCAGCCTGTATGGGGTTAGGTAGGGGCAAGGAAGGAACAAGGGGTAAAAAGAAATGTTAAGGACATCGAGATGAATAGTTCAACCATGTCTATTTTTCTATGCACACTATTTGACACATTGTATTTTAGTTATTAAATATGTATGAAAATCTTACTATGTGTCAAAATTATTCTAGATGCTGGGAGTACAGCACTGATCATAACAGACATGGTTCTTTCGCTCATGAAACTTACAATGCAATGGATTATAGATGATCATTGCTCTATCTCAAAATAAATAATTATAAACAGTGACTAAGTCATATAGCCAGTGCATACTTTGACAATTGTGACAACTTACACATTTATGCTAAATAAATCATACTAGATGATATTAATTAATTTGAGCAGATGTGTCAATTGTGGGAGTAAACTCTGCTGGAAGATTCTCTCTCTCTCATGTTCTCTCTCTAACACACATACACACATGCACACACACACACCCCAGACTCAGAGAAATATAGACAAGATAAACTAGTTATAAATAGATGTGAAATATTTCCAAACTTTTGATTCTTAAAATTAGCATGAAGAAATTAAAAACGGAAGAAAAAACCCACAAATTTCCTTTGAAGAATGCAGCTTTCCCATGCAAGTACATTATAATTTTATTCTCTTTTATGTGCAAGTGTAGATATGAGACTCCTGGAAGCTTTCCAAACAACTAGATTTGAGGGTACTGCAGATATTCTATAGGGACTATTTGGTATTAGAATAAAATGACATTTTACAGCTTTCAAAATCTGTATGAAGCATTGAATTGAATCAGAAATTTTGCAAAAAAACTGCCTTATCAAGACTTTTAAAGTCTCATGGTCTCCTGCTAGGCCAGCCCATCTCAGCACAGAAAACGTTTAATTATATTGGATTTATTTCTATTATGAAATATATTACATTTAAGAATTTCAGTGTGTAAGATAAAAATATTTATTAGCTAAGTTTAAGATATTGCGAGGTAAAATAAAGATTCTGAGATCCTATAATAACAGAAAAAGTTAGAGTGTATGAAGTTTTCTTTGGATAACTTGTAGAAACAGCTTCAATTCTTCCCAAACTACTTTTTCTTCTGTGTTCTATATCTACATTTTAATGATAATTATTGACTTACTCACTAAATAGGGCAATAGAAAGTAAATGGAAAATAATGGAGGGAGTTACTCTGAAATTATTCTAAATAATTCTTAGAAGACCTACAACTGTAGCATTAGTATTCATGGTAGTTCAGTGGGAAAGAGTAAAATCAATTTGCTCTTCCTAAAATCCCATTTAAATTAATTTTTTTTACCCTGTACACAACACGACTTTTAATAAAACTGCTTCAAATTTCACTTGAAACAAACTTTCCAGCCCATTTCAAAACACTGTGCTTTTACTTGATCTCACATCTGGTATCTTCCCCCCAAGGCTCTGCGCACAGTGCTCACGTCTCACCCATACCAGAGAAGTGCCGGACCACCCCTGCGTTATCACTCTGAGAGGAATGGAAGGCACCAGAACGAAGGCCAGCCACGAAATAAAATTTTCGTGCTTGTGGAAAATTAGGAATTCACATTGGGAATGATAATTCACTATCAAGAGAACTTACTCCGCTGTGCTCCTTACGCCTTCTCCATTTGACCCCATCTAATTGATGATTTCAGTAATCATCAGTTTTATCCTGGTCATTCAATGGGTACTCTGGGAACTTGCCAAGAGTTAAAGAGCGGGAGAAGTGACAGTTTGTATGATGCAGTAGTTTAAATTATATATAAGGATGTCATGCATACAATTAATCATAAATAGTTCTCACAACAATGAACTAGGCAAAAGATTATGACTATGTCCACAATCCTTTTCTTTCACTTACATACATGAGAGTTTGCTTTCTGTTTCTTTTGCACTTAAAAGTGCAAAATTACACTCTTGATATTTTCGACTGGGCACATATCAGACAGGATAAAATGCAAACAAGAAGAATTATTTGCAAAGACTACTCCTTCATAAAACTACATTACAAAAGTCTTTGGTCATTCAAGTTTTATTGCTGAAAGAGAGACACTGGTATTACACCTGTGAAAGTCTCTGCTTCAGACAGGGAAATCTAGAAAGGAAAAACTACAAATGGCATAAATTTAAACTTTGATGGAGGGAATATGATTCTATTCAGCTATTTAAATCAAGCTCCCTCTCCTGGCTAATCTCCCCAAACCCTCTCGCACAAAAACAAAACAGAATTCTATATTTCTAGAAGACAATCAAAGGAAATTAAATTAAATTAATGATTAAGATTACTTTTAGAGACATTAATCTTCTGATAAAATATGACCATATTTTATATCTTCTATGTACTTTACATAATCCTGATGCTCCTCAACTTATGATGCAGTTTTGTCCCAATAAATGCTTTGTAAGTTGAAAATATTGTAATTCAAAAATGCATTTAGTCCACCCAGCCTCCTAGCCTGTCTTAAATGTGCTCAAAATGCTTACATTAGCCTACAGTTGAGCAAAATCATCTACCATAAAGACTATTTTATAATAAAGTGTTGTATATCTCAAATTATTTATTTAGTACTGTGGTGAAAGGGAAAAACAGAATGGTTGTATGGGTAGTTGAAGAACAGTTTCTACCAAATGTACAAAGTTAAAAAATTGTAAGTGGAACCATTGTTATTCAGGGACCATCTTTACATTAAATATCTTTGTGTAATGAGTGAATACACTACTTATCACATTGCTAAAGAAGTTTATGGCATGGACTGGGAATAGAACATGTGAGTTTTGGTGTGTTCTGGTGTAGTCTGTGATACCCACTGGCTGTGTGATCTTGGGAAGGAATAATGCAGGCCTCGGTTTTGTCATGTGAAAATCAGAAAATTTAAATGGATTATTTCCAAAGACACTTCCAGTTCTAAAAGCTTATAATTTGAAATCAATTTTTGATAACTTTTACTGTTCATTCAAATTTACATGTCTTGAGGACTTTTAAGATGTTGACGGGTCTGGAGCGGCCGTGCCAGGAGACAGCGCGACCCTGAGAAGTGTGCGCTGTGATACCAGAGTACTATTTGCATTTCCAAAAGCAACAAAAACGAATAAATCTTTGAACAACGAACCTACAATGACAAACAAGCAACAACAGGTTCGAGGTTTTAGGGCCGACACAAAAGAAGACTCCTGAGAGCACCCAAGCCCTGCTGCGGGTTTGAGCGAGCAGCCCGAGACAACAAAGGCCAAGTAAGTCAGCAGAGACGACACAGAAACGGAGTGGAAGGCGCCGGACCGGCCCAACTCTGCGAGCTCTGTGAGTCACCCCCAGTCCAGCCCCACTTGCGGGGCGAAGCCCGA
>NW_007730319.1:0-989 GCF_000696425.1 Galeopterus variegatus | reverse complement strand
CCCCCCCAGGCCAGCCCCGCTGCGGGGGCGAAGCCCGCCTGCTCCCCGCCCACCAGGCTCCCGCCTGCCACACCAGGCTAGGTGCCCGCAACAGAGCTGCCTCCATTTTCTCGGGTGGGGGCGGAGACGGCAGGCTTAGAGCAGGCAAGCCAGCCATCTCTGCTTAGAGCAGGCAAGCCAGCCATCTCTGCTTGGCACTGAGATGTGCCATTTGCTTACCTCGATGCAGGGCACCCCGGGGCCTGTGGACTAGCCTACAATCCCACTCTCCCCACGGATCTCTGACGGGGCTGGTAGCATGGGGAGCCCCCAGCCAGCATCGGGAGGGCAGGGAAGCGGAGCCCACCCAGATCGTCTCTCCACCACACCCTGGGCATTGGCCCCAGGTAAACTCCCTGTTTCCGGGAGGCAGATACCTTCTCTGTGGGCCTCAGTTTGGAATAACCCCTAACTGATTTCTGGTTGGGAGAGCAGAGCCCGGAGCACTCTGGAGCTCCATTCAAGGTGCTGGAGACCATTCCGAGAGGGCGCCCCAGGAGACCCGTGCTGGGGGGAGTCAAAGAGGAACTGTGTGCTGAGGGACCCTCCCCCGAGGAGCTTATACCCGGTAGTTGGAGAGACTAGACACCTTCTGGGCAGGGCGGGCCAGGGCACAGCTTTGATGTCTCAGCTGAAAGACAAGGTTTGCAGAAGACACGCCTCAGCCCTGTTCTGAGCACACAGAGTGGGGAGGGGTCCGGCAAAATGAGGCGGAGTCTCGTAAAAAATAAATAAATAAATAACAATAATTACACACCCTGCAGGAACCCTTTGCAAGGCTCAAAAGCCCCACCTCGGGCACACAGAGTGTGAAAATACCCCGATAGCAAGGTGAAGAACACACACCTTACGGGACTGTAAGGGCGGTATCCACCAACCTACTAGAATTCAAACTGACCAGAGAGCAGACTTCCCACAGAGGTCCAAGACCCGAGTGAAACTCCCTGCCA
>NW_007730318.1:198502-198942 GCF_000696425.1 Galeopterus variegatus | reverse complement strand
TAAAATAGAAAACACCTGGCCTAGTGATGGGACTGTGTTGGATCGCTCCCTACTGTTGACTGGTGGCTGCACTTTTGCACCAGGGATTTCACCTCTCTTAGACCTGATATAAAGAAAAGAGGGGAAGCCTCATTTGACAGCCCTGCTCTGAGCCTTCTAGGGATGATATCAAAGAGTACAGCATGACACTTTACTGTCCCCGCTATTCAAGAGTGTGTGGTCCTCTCNTATATTAAGGGACACAAGGTCTGCCTCAGGCTGGGAGGAGTAGAAGTGTGGGCTATTCAACTAACTCAGACCAAGGCTCTAGTCCCAGCCCTGTTACTTACCAACTGTGTGAACTTTGGCACATTATTAGGTGCTACGAGCCTCAGGCTCTACATCTATAAAATGAGTTTGGTAAGCCCTATCTTGTAGAATTGGTAGAATGTGTGTAAAAA
>NW_007730318.1:191897-196587 GCF_000696425.1 Galeopterus variegatus | reverse complement strand
CCCTGATACCACCTAAAAAGAAGTAAAATTTGCCTCATCTGAGCTCAACTGCTCATGGCCTCCCTAGGCTATCGGTAGTGGAAGGCATCTGTGTTGTCCCCAGTATTATGAGGTAGGTGTTCCCCTCAGTCTTCAGGATCCTCACCTTGACTCCTGGCACAACCTAGAAATCCTCTCTGTGCTGACCTGAAGCTGCTCCCTTTGTCAAGGTTCCTTATCTCTGTGAGATGACCTGGGAGGAAGTGAGCATGTCTCATCATGACACCATGCCCAGGTCTCTCAGGTCTGACAAGAAGCACAGGGTTCTAGGTGCCCTCTTCTTTCTGGGAGGGGTCTCCTCATTGTCATTCAGTGTCATCATGTTGACTCCTGCTGAAGAGTGAGTCTCCTCTCTGCTGAATGAGGTCTCCCCCATTAGTCCAAGAACTTCATATCTCTGAGACCACCTCCCTCAGAAAATGAGGGGTAACCTCAGTCTGAAAACTCTGCCTGTGACCTCCCAGGGCTTACTTTAGAGGCAGGACTTTCTAAGGACACCTCTGTCCTCTGTTCACTTTTGGGTTAGTTGGTTGTCTTATTCCTCATATAGGAGTTTTACCTGGACACCTATCATAACCTGGTATTCCACTCTGTGCTGAACTGGATGGCCAGCATATAAAGCAAGTCCCTAATCTCCTTGAGACCCTCCAGGACGATGTCAGGGGCATCTGAACATGCCAGCTCTTCCCTGGGCCTCCCACAACTAACACCAGGGGAGGGACTAGGTGCAACCCTGTCAGTTGTGGGTTGAGTGGTCCCTATGTCCACATGCAACGTCTTCATCTTGATTCTGCGCCCTTCTTGGAACTCCATTCTCTGATGACCTGAGGCCATGGCCTTCAGACCAAAGTCCTCACCTTGCTGAGACCTGAATTGAAAGTCAGTGTCAGCCACAAACAACCAGGACAGTTCCAGACTTTGAAGGGCTAACAATCAGGATGTGACTTTATGGGATCCTACTGTTCTGGCTGGGTCCTTCCGTCACCCACATTCAGGCTTATCCCCTTCATTTCTATGAGAGGCAGGAACTCTTTCCTCTGTAGACCGAAAATACTGACCGAAGGATGCTGTCCTTATATCCCTCAGAAGCCTGAAGAATATAGAAGGGGATGCTCTGACTGACAGATCTGTTTGGGGCCATCACTGCCTGCGAGTGGACAGGCTGGTCTCTCTGTGACCCACCTCCCCCTGCCATATCCTGGAATGTTGGTTTCTCCAGTACTCCTACCTGGGATGCTGGTTTTCCCAGCCCTCATCTTGGCTCTGTCCTTGGTTTGAAGGCTTCCTGGAAAACAACATATCCCTGCAAACTCTCGAGCAGTTTTCCCTCTGCAAACCTTGCAGAGAATGGGTGCCTGTCCCAGCAATCGAGTGAGATTGAAAGACTGCAGAAAAGGCAGGGGGCCCAGGACCGGTGGTGGGGTGTCAGAGATTTTTCTCTTCATCAGCTAGACTTAGATTCTCATGTAACTCCTGCCCTAACAGATTTACTTTCTACAGGGAAGAGGTTGTTTAGGATGATAAGGGGAGCCCCTGATCTTTTAGAGTTATGTAACATTAGGAATATAATCATACTGTCACTAAATATTGTCTCTTTCTTTTCTTTATGTGTACTCTCAGTTATTTTGGCATTCTTGTTGCACTGGGTATGTATTCCAAACCAGTAGTTTGGGCACGAGGTGAATCTGTTTTATCACCTGACATCCATTTTGGAGTACTGAGAAGAAAATTGAAATAAGAGACACAGAGTGTGCTTTAGGATGGGAGGAGTGGAAGACTGTGGGCTCTAGAGTAACTCATACCAGGGGACTAGTCCCAACCCTTTTAGTTACTACACTTATGAACTTGGGCATATTACCAAGCTCTATGAGCCTCAGGCTCTGCATCTGTGAAGCAGGTGTGATAAGGCCTGTCTTGGAGGACTGGTAGAAATATATGTAATGTATGCAAAGCCTCTGTGGCTGTGCTTGTCTTGCATTGAAACATTAGGGAGTGGCAGTTATTACTATGACGATTTTGACCTGAGACATTACCATCCATCAGGCTGGGTGTTTTTTTATGTTGTTGTTGGTTTGTTTTGTTTGTTTGTTTTTATCCAGGACATGTTAGAGAATACCCAGCATCCTAGGACAAACAAACAATAACAGAAAAAATGCTGCTTAGCAATAAAATCTAAGCAATACTTTTCCTTTGTCCCCTCTATACCCTGCTTTTGACTTTAAGAAGGAGAAAGTATTTCATCCTCTTCCATAATGATAGCTTCTAGAATCTATAATTGCCTGAGCAAGCACTGAGTTTTCTTTCACTATACATTCCCAGTACAAGCATGAAGACTTCCATTCCAAAGAGCAGATGCTCATCTAATGTTTGGGTAAGGTAAGAGTCAGGAACAAGAAGTCTAATTCAATATGATTTAATTTCTACACACTCTTGCATAACATTAGCAAATCCAGACATGTATCCTTTAAATCTATGAAAAGAAAAAGAAAGGCTAAAGCAAATAAAGAAAAAGAAAGGCTAAAAGAAACCAAAACCTGACCAACCTTTACTGTTTTTCTCTGTCTTCTGATCTCAACTAATTTACTGTGCAGTCTTTCACATTTCCAAAGATAGTCCTATTTCAATGCCATGTTAACTTATTCTTGATCAGAAAAATAATTTAAAGATTGCCAATTTGTATTTCAAAATGAAAACCTTTTACTACTAATCTTGATAAACAGCAATAAAATATGATCCATGCCATTCATAAGCTTATATTCTGAAAGCAACACCAGTTGAAAGCGCACACACACTCACACAAAAGAAATTAGTCAGTAAGTTATTCACGCAAAACAAGAACAAAGAAGGTAACAGGCCTTCTCAACCAGAAAGTGAAGAATGTGCCACAGACGTCACTAGGGGTGAGAGCAACTGCTAGACTCAGCCCTGGAACCCAGACTGGCTTTGGCAGAAGTGCCACTTCCGGCTGCAGCTCTTGCTTGAACTCTTTCTTCCTCATCTCTCAAAGCCTCTTCATAAAGGTGTGTGAAGGAAATAGGATTAGTATAATTGACCTTGGCCAAAAACTCCAGGACTTTCATCTTGCTGGTTTCAGCATAGGCTTTTGGACCCCACAGGAATTGATAGCATGGAGGATCACTGTTGGGCACCTGCTGGTACTCCAGGTACCTTTCCTTCACCAGATCTTGGGTGATGAGCTTCCTGGCATCCCCAAAGATGAAGTGCCTCTTCCCATCATAGACTCCCAACAGATTCAGGAATTCCCAGATCTCTTCCTCAGAGGCGCACATGCCGTTTAAGAAGATCACACCCAGGAGAGTCATTAGAAGCCCATTCCTAGGAAGTCTCCAGCAATCGCTCAGGCTTCCACCATCGGAGAGATCTAGCTTGCTGACAAGAGTATAGGAGTGATTTCTGGGGTTGACTTCCTTCAAGTCAAGGCCAAAGACTAGCTCTATGCGCCCACAGGCCCTTTTGAGGATCTCAGGGAAATGCTCCCTGTACCTTTTGCTGACAACCTTTAGCATCTCTACCTTCATAATGGGCTCTTTCATTTTATACTTGTACATTAGGAACTGCACTAACATTACTGCCTTTCTGATTAAAGGATCCTTCTGTAAGCTCTCAGTGGAGGTTGAGGCCTGGGAAGAATTTTTTCTTCCCTCACCTTTACCCTTGGCACCTTTACCAGATCTCTTGCGGGAAACACCCACAGCAGCAGTGGGGGTGTGAGGGGCTCCCTGAGGCTTCTGGGGAATGCCACCAGCAGGGGACCTGGGGGGAGTGACCCCCAGAACAGGAGAGGAAGAGGAAGGGGACTCTTTTTCCTCTGGTGCAGTGGCCTGAGCACCCTGAAGATCCTGGGTCTCACTTTGGGCCTGGCGGCGTTTCTCCCGGGCTCGGAGCTTACTCTTTCGACCCCGAGGCATGATGACTGTGGTCAGGGACAGCAGGCAGGAATGTGGGAAGGAAGTCAGGTGACGTGGGCACCTGGAGGAGGGAGAAAAATATTCCTTGAGCACCTGTATCAGGGAGATACCATCTTGGTTTTTTGGAAGCCACTTCTGCTGATTTCCGTGAGGTGACTGCTCTAGGAACCCACGGGGCTTCTGATTTTCTCTTCAGCCTATCCCCTGGGAACCCATATAGAAACCATAAGACCCTTAGAATGAGTTTCAGGCTCCATCATGCTGGCCATGCTTTGAGCTTACTGGGGTGACAGCAGATACTGGCAGTGGGTTCCCCTGTCTTTTGGTCTTTGAGGTCCTCTCAGTCACCTTAGAGATTAGCATATTGACTTTTGGCAGGGCCTGGGTCATTCCCCTGTGCTACTCTGAGTTGACATCTCAAAGCTGCCTGGTACCCATAAAGAGGAATTGAAGGGGTGTCTCAGTCTACTTCCCTGACGGGGGACACCCACTACTGAGAATTCAGTGGAGTTGATTCTGTCTTGGCTGACTGGATTCCTCAGCTCTTGTTCAGGGACCTCATTTTGGCTCAACATAAGGTTTGGCATCATCCACTTCTTCTGACTATGATCCTTTAGACTAAGGATCTCACCTCCCTTAGGTCTGATTTAAAAAAATAAGGGGCATGCGCAACCTGACAGCCCTCCCTGTGCATTTTAGGGCTAAAAACAAAAGGTTGAGAT